>NW_023503509.1:2027230-2139718 GCF_014529535.1 Bradysia coprophila | reverse complement strand
TCCGGACCTGGACAAAGGGAAGAAGGCTAAAAAGCAGAAGAAAGCGATGCCGGCCACTGAATTGAGTTTTAACCGAATTAGTGAACGATGTACGAGGACTTTGAAGTGAGGTGGACATTCATGGAAAGTGCGAAGTAAAAAAAAGGAACGAAAAGTGAGTAAAATTAAGGAAAATGTGAAGTGAAAAAAGGATGATTTTCAATGTAAAAGTGGGCGATAAGTGAGTTTGCCAGAAAGGTGTTGTGTCTTATTTATACGGAAAGGTGGATTGAATAACCATTCAAAGCTTAACTTTGAATCAGAGCGTTAATCACCGCACATTCAATTTAATTAATTTTTATTTAATTTATGTCATTTTGTCATTTAATTTGAATAAAAATTTGGAAAACCATTTCTTGTGTCTCATTCAGATTCGTTTTTAGCGAGTCCAGCCCCTGCAGCTACGATCGAAATATTCAATTTTTCGGTACACTATCCAGAGAAACGTATATTTCCCGCCAAAAAAGTAACTATGTCGCCGGAGAGAGCAGCCGATAACCAAATGTTATAACTACACGCATTGGCAAGTCGTGTACCTTTCATGTTTCAAGCACTTCCTTCGACGCCCTCAACATGCAAAATCCATCGGCTTCGCCTCTGATCAACAAAACTCACACGAAAACTCTACTTATCGTCGTGTTATGCCAAAGCACCTAGCAGGTTAATAGAAAAAAATAAAGTAGTATTTTAATCGAAGTATGCGAAAATTTCCATACCTTTTTTTTCATGATGCATTGCAAAATTACCATTAAGGCTGCTAATGGTGTTATTGGTACCAAAATACTACTCTATTTGACGTGTAAAAAACCTCTATTACCCTGCTAGGTGCTTTGGTTATGCAAATAACTATCTCGGCCGCAATTGAGTGCGCATGATTGTTGCTGAAATTTTTGCAGACTGATTTCCTTGTGTTGTGGTTTCGTCTCATTATGATCCTTAAGGCACAACAAACCGCGTTGGTAAATCGTTATGAAAGTGGAATTTTTCAGTACACGTCGTAGGCTTGTCCTACACGGCTTCGCCGCGTTACTCTCGAAATTTCACTCCTAACGCAAATAGTATAAATCGCAATTTTCATTGAATTCAGTAATAAAAGATCGATTCGCGCTCCTAACCTTACCACCAATCTCGTTCGATCAAAGCAATTGGGCATGGTATTAACGAGGGGGAAAGCACCTGAACTGCATCTGTTTGAAACTGTTCACAACTCTTTGCAAGTGCTTGTAACTCTTTGCACATCATTTGAACATCCGAGTGGGACCTCAAAAACCCCTTACAGTGGAAGTGTGACGCAAGTCCCTTTATCCACTTACAAAAGAATTGATATTCAATAAGTCACCCCACCGATATCACTTCAAATGTTGCATTATAAACGATATTCTCATTTTCAATTTAAATTTCCTCTTCTCATGTATGAGATGTGGCTTACTTTGTAGGATTTTCTGCGCGGGTAAAGTAGACCGCGTCCTTCGTGAAACATTGCTCTATCGACGAGTTTGAAGTTTGTTTCCCGCAATGACGGTATGGATAATGTCAATAGTCAAAATCACAAGGCCGAAACTAGTAGCAAGTATCTCGAAGTTACTTCGGCGAAGTGTCACAAACGAGTGTTATTGTGAGTAGCAGAAGGTTGTTTCCGAATTAATGAATTACGTAGCAGCCACCCAATGTAGAATGGAAAAGAAAAAGACAACGCACACCGTCAACGGGCTTTTCACTTAACCGGGAATACAAACGATGCACCAGACATAAAGCACTCAGTACAACGGGAGAACGAGAGATGTCGCTCGTAGATGCTATCTCAGCCGCAAACCAATGAGTCGATTCGATCAGATGCTGTTATAATCTGATTGACAGAATCAAAGTGTTGACAGAATCATGGTCGTCCAGAATCCACAGATTCGGAATAGCTGGATCCTCTGAATAACTCTGAATGTTACTCACACTATCCATGCTCGAAGCGAGAGGTGGATCAGAGATTTGGACCATTAAAGACTACGTGTTTTCCTACGAAAATTTCATTTTAGTCTCAAGTTTTTCTTAAAAATGTTTCGACTTCGTCTGTAGCTGCACTTCCACATCAAACGGTGAATGACAAAACTGTCTGTAATCGTTGTCGAATCAACATTTCAACATGATCTCTGTCAAATATTGGTGGTCATTCTGAATTGGATTTACAAGTTCATCGATCCGGGGCAGAATGGCTTTTCACCTCCCCGTTACTATAAGTCGTACATACACCCATAGTCGAGAGATGAAACTAGTCGAAGCTGAGTAGGTCAACTGGGAAAAACAAACGCCAAACTCCGAGACGTCTATCACATCAGTATGAGTCGATTACTCTTCCAAAGATAAATTCAAACAGAACATCCAATCGACGTCAATTCGAGCGTCATCAGCTTATGTCAAAGTGTTGTAAATTTCGTGATGAGATTCATAAACTGTCAATCAGATGTTACGAGAATTATATACCTGCACGGACTGTGCATCTCATCATGAAACATACCATACATTCCCTGAAGCCGACCTAGATGCACGACTTTTTACGGCCTCGTCCCACTAATGAATTCACGGGGATTAAAGGCAATTGAATTGGTTCGCCACTTCGAGGATTTTTTTTCCCCGCAAATTTTTATAATTCACACAAAACCAAAACAATTTCATTCTTTTTCAATTTCAATCTAAAACCTTTCAAATGTATAACCCAGAACCAGTGAAGCTTTGTAGTGTTACATTTCAACGATTTCAACGATTCAACTTTTTAATTTTCAAATCGAAACTCATTTATTGGTCACAAGGTTTCATTTTAGCATTGTACCTCTAATTATGATGATGAAGATGATGATGACGATGATTGATTCAATAGTTTTTAAATTACACAACCTTGCTGCACACACAACAAAGTTATTTTATTTTCCTGGAAGCGCAACAAAGATTGGAGACATTGCCGTATCGACGAAGGCTTTTCAGAACTTCAGACTTCATAGTTCACAAGGAACAGTTGGAATTGCTTTTCTTTCTCGTTGAGGATGAGCCGTCTATAGACATTACAGGCAGAAGAGAAGATGGGACAATGCAAAGTCGATAAACCACTGACAGAAATGCCAATCTAGAAAAATCCACTGGACCCAAGTTCCGGTGTGAATCGAGTGCAGCGTAAGTTTAGACTGCCTAAGTTTATCATTAATTGCGACCCTCACGGCAACAATCAGAGACCATTTTGCGGAAATCATTTTGCTAGACTTTTCTACATTTTCACGAATTTTGCAAATATTTTTGGGAAAATAAGGGAAAAATCAAGAAATACTTTCCCGACATTCGACCTCTCATCTTCACCATAAATTATGTCGAAAGCTGTGCCTACATACAACGACGAATGCGAAATTATTCGCCACAAAATAACCAAATGCCAAATCTTTCTATTACATTTGGCATTTGGTGTTACTTTGACCAAGGTTTGCCATTGAGATGGTGTTAAGGAATCTCGCGCCGCGACATTCACAATAATTCACAAAGTGACATCTTCCTTATACAAAATGTGTCAAAATGTGAATTATTGTGAATGACGCGGCGCGAGATTCCTATCAACCCATTGAGATATGTGATTCGGTTACACATGACATTACCTCCGCCAATATATTTCCCTTGATTTTGACTTGATTTAAACAAAATTTCCATTTCTTTATTCGTCGTTCATACCAAAAATGGAACAAAAACATTTCTATTCACTTAGGTAATAAGCTTTGACACTAAAACGTTTACGGTGAGAATGGGTCCGCCCTAACCAAATCATTCATTTTGGAGTTTTCCACATTCTAATGACCCCGACAAACGGTTTACGTTCTTTACATTCGTTAATTTGAAAGTGATAGAGGCTGTGTAGTCGAAATGCTAACCGCAATATTGTCATTGCAACGCGAAGAAGTCGCACAAATTTTCGATCATTTTCATAGTACAGTGGACAATAGTTAGGTACAGTCGCGGAATTTTGAAAACCGACCCATTTTCTATTTCGTCGTTTGGTGGTCTTTTTGTGCATTTTGCATGTAATTTTATGTTAATTTTATGTGGAGCAATGAGAAATTCAAGTAAAACACAGAAACAGAAAATGTGTCGGTTTTCGAAATTCCGTGTGTGTACCTTGTGCACCTTGTACGAAACTATTTTTCGTTTCGTCCATTAAATTTTCTTAAAATCTTTTTTTTTAATTCTTTCCTTGCTGCTGCGCCCCTATAAAGTCATTAGCATCGCAACCATTCATTGACATTTTCGACACTTTTTGGCACATATTTATTTTACATTCTTCTTTTTCCCTTTCCCGTTATGTTCAGCTGTTAATTTGTCTATTGAAACGCTCATCCTTAGCAGTTCATTTCTGGTTCAGATTTCCAACTGTACAGACGTTTTTTGCTAGGTGTCAGTGTCCAGTTAAACTGTAATTTATTTCGAGCCAGTGTTAAGACAGTCCTCAAAATGGAATACATCAATGAGGTAAGTTGATTTAAAATTTTAATTAAATTCAAGCCGATTCTCAAACATTTCCGTTTGCTCGGAATAACCAATTTTTCAACAAAAAAAAATATTTTCTGCTAACGGAGCTCGATCCAAGACAATACGTCAACAGTTCCACAGAATGAATTTCGTCGCACATTGTGGATCTCCACCAGTTTCTCCCTTGAAATCTAAAACAAACGCGACTCATCAAAATCGGTGCACAGGAAGCGGAGATAATCCATTTTCAAAATCAACAACTTCCATACTGAAACCTCCAAAATGACGGCGTCGCAACAATGAAATTCTTTTCTGTCTATTTCCTTTAATTTTTCTCGGGAAGACGTCGGTGAACGGCCATAAAATTTTGCAGTCTGGACGGAAATTAATTGTAAAGAAAGTCCGTACAAAAATGACATTTACATGATTCATGCGTCGAAAACCCTACGTTTCATGTTGGAAGCACGTCTTTCGACGCCCTCAGCATGTAAAATCGATTACACAACTTGCGATAAAAAGATGAAAAGTCTCGTTTTCGTGTGTTTATTGACCGCGGCTTCGCCTCGAATCAACAAAATTCACATGAAAACTCTGCTTTTCATCTTTTTATCCCCAGTCATGTTCACCATCGACAGAAGTGTGTCTCCTCTTAGCTTTTGGAATTGCTATCTGCATGAATATGTCTTTGTAGGTTTGCAATTCTAAACATGACACAGTTTACATAGCTTGTAATATGAGTACAACTGGAGATGGCTCAAATTTTCGATAAATGTTCCTCCAACATGTCGAAATACAACGAAATAATTAGTAATCCGTTTCGATTAAATAATTCGACGCATTTTCATGACTATCGACTTAAAGTTCTGTTTTTCTGTACATTTTAGAGACTCGAGCGACTCGAGGCGTATCCCACGGTGTGGTTGAACAAAGTCTAATTAAAAGTGCAATGCAAAGTAATTTTTTCTCCGAATTATTATTAGTAATGATGTCCTGATCATTTTAGGCCTAAAGAAAGAAAAAAGTCGGCGAGCGGTTTTGAAGATAAATTGAATTTTATGGAGTGTCGGTTGTGTAGCATGTCCAGGTACGAATGTAGGGCGACATAACAAGTATTTTTAGGTATCTATATCCTTGTTCTGCCACCCTACATTCATATCTGGACACGGCATGCTCAACATTCGCCACTGCAACACCTTTAGTTTTCCTCTAAATCTAACTTTTAGTCCTCCTTCTGGACGCAGAACGTGACTTTAAGACCAATGGTATAGCATTTCAGAATCAGGGAGCCAGTCCAACTAAAACATACTATACTATACCGCCTTTCCGGAAGAGTCGAAAAATTTTTTTGTTGCGGCCTAATGATGTGTAAAGTAAAGTTGATAAAAAAACATGCCTATATTGTCAGTAGCATGGCATGCGTGGTATCGTTGGAAAGCTAGTGACATCAGCTACCCGACACACAAACAAAAACAGAAAAGAATGTTTGATCCAGATCTGTTAAAATGGCATGAGCTTTCACTTCCAATTTATCTCAAAAACCGCCCGCCGACTTTTTTCTTGCTTTAGGCCTTAAATGATCAGGAGATCATTACCAACAGTAATTAAGCAAAAAAAAATTACTTTGCATTACACTTTTAATTAGACTTTGTTCAACCACACCGTGATCCGAGTTTAGTAATTCTATTCAACGCTTCTGAAGAATTTCTGAGGTTTTTTTCTGAATTTCACCAGGTGATTTCAAACTCATCCCACTTTTGATGGAAACAGTCGGTCGAGTGTCAACGCATCCAAGTGTGAGATGACGCAGTTTGGTATACTTGAAGTACCATGAAAAAGATGTTTCGGGTATCCTACCAGCGCATATTTTCAGAATTTTTCTCTCGATAATTTATAAGATTCGGAATTGCAACCATTTTAGGGAGTTTGACACACGTAGTTTGCGATTTAAAGAGCGGTGCTTTAACAAAGATTTTTTTTTCACTTTTTCAGAATTACGTAGAACCTGATTACAGCGATGGCAAGTCAATAAAGGAACTTTACGAAGATTTCGACGCTTATTTGAACACGAGATACATAGCAGTTCCATTTTCACACGTATGCAACGTTCGAATGGTGCCAGACTGGGACAGTCATCCAAGCATACAGCCGATACAATCAAATGAGCCCATTGAACCGGACCATGTAATGGAGCCGATTGTTATAAGCGAACATGACTATGCCATGCAGCCGGCTGAGTTAGTTGATACAGCCCAATCTGTTGAATCGAGTGATGTCATCCAGCCGATTCAACCAGTTGAACCCGCTGAACAAAGTCAACCGAGTCATCAAACCGTTGAACAAAACCAACTGAGTCAATGCAATGTCGAAATGGGTCAGCAAGCCGTGCACAAACAGGCAACGTACCCATCTAACATCATGAAGGCAATAAGAAGCTCAGGAAAGCAATGGGTGAAGGTGGAAGAAATATACGATTTCTACTACAAGATGAATCCGGCATGCAAGAACTTGGACAAAACAGCGTCCAATAAATGGAAAAGTAGCATCCGTCACGCGCTGTCTTCAAGCGCAAAATTCGTTCAACGTGAGGTTACAGCCGGCAGCGATCGAGTCAAGCAGAAACGATTTCAATATGCTATCAATCCGGACCTGGACAAAGGGAAGAAGGCTAAAAAGCAGAAGAAAGCGATGCCGGCCACTGAATTTGAGTTTTAACCGAATTAGTGAACGATGTACGAGGACTTTGAAGTGAGGTGGACATTCATGGAAAGTGCGAAGTAAAAAAAAGGAACGAAAAGTGAGTAAAATTAAGGAAAATGTGAAGTAAAAAAGGATGATTTTCAATGTAAAAGTGGGCGATAAGTGAGTTTGCCAGAAAGGTGTTGTGTCTTATTTATACGGAAAGGTGGATTGAATAACCATTCAAAGCTTAACTTTGAATCAGAGCGTTAATCACCGCACATTCAATTTAATTAATTTTTATTTAATTTATGTCATTTTGTCATTTAATTTGAATAAAAATTTGGAAAACCATTTCTTGTGTCTCATTCAGATTCGTTTTTAGCGAGTCCAGCCCCTGCAGCTACGATCGAAATATTCAATTTTTCGGTACACTATCCAGAGAACCGTATATTTCCCGCCAAAAAAGTAACTATGTCGGCCGGAGAGAGCAGCCGATAACCAAATGTTATAACTACACGCATTGCAAGTCGTGTACCTTTCATGTTTCAAGCACTTCCTTCGACGCCCTCAACATGCAAAATCCATCGGCTTCGCCTCTGATCAACAAAACTCACACGAAAACTCTACTTTTCGTCGTGTTATGCCAAAGCACCTAGCAGGTTACAGTCCCTAAACTTTAAAAATATTTGATTTCAGTATATTTAGCTAATCCTTCTGTCACATCTTTTGACAGCTTTTTACGTTTTAGTACGTTTTCTCTCCCAGCAGCAAAAACGCTATCCCAGTACAAAAAGTATATCGAATGCCGCAAATGCATTTAAAAACGAACATTCGTTGAAATACTTTTTTATCACACCAAATCTTTATCATTTTATACAAATATGTTCATCTTTATAATAACACAACATCGGTGATTTGCATGCAATTTAAACAAAACCAAATCAATTGTTCATGTGTTACATTTACATTATGGAAGAGGAATGTCTTATTCTTTATCCAAATTTGTGCACAGCTAATTTTGTTTTTCTTTCTTTGTTTAACAAGTGTAACTTTCTGCAATAAGTCACTAAATAAACATTTCGATAAACTACAAAATAATTCAATAATATTGTATTGTGGCTTGCCTACGTCTACGATATGCAAATTTATTAAATTTTTGTGGACGAAAGAGCGACGCAATCTCAATAAACTAAACAGACATCTGAAACAAATTATGATCGGATCTACTACCCTCTCGTTTTCATACGTTTTGTTCATTATTTCATTATTGTTGCTTGACATTAGAGATTTTTTTTTTTCATTGTGCAAAAGTCAACCGACAAGAGGACAGCGAATTATAAAACTTGTTCTTCAATTTGTAAATTTTAATTTAATTTTTGTGCTTTATTGTGACTTTGATATCAATTTCTATCAGTATTTTCGAAATTAGTTCAGCTAAATGCAAAGGAGTTGCGTGTTCAAATGTTGGATTTGTTGTATTAAATCAGTAAAAATGTTTTCTGTTTTGATCGTCTACAATCATTGTTTGGAATATTCTGTTTCGAATAGTTAACAATATTATTAACCAAGATGGCTCAGTATGTTTCTCAATTCGTCGGTCCGAAAATCAATAAATTGAAACAACTTTAAACATTTTGTGACCTTAACGCCATAAATATCAGCTGTGGCTCGAAATATAAATACAAAAATCAAATTAGAATTTCTTACGTGTAGTCGAATTGACTTCAGACATAATTTTGTCATTTCGCTTGCACGTAAGGTGCGAGTTTTTTTAAAAGGAATTTTAACGTGATCTTATGTGTTTAAAGATTGAATTAATAGCTGATGATGTGTTATGTGACAATAAAGTCACGAAGCGTCGGAAAATGTTTCAATTTTGGATATTTTTGATCGACAAATCGAGAGACATGAAACCTCTAAAATGTGCAATAACTATTCGGTATAAGTATTACCGCTGTGCATTTTATATGTGATTATGATGGCAAATAATATTGATGATGTCTCTAATATCTGCAAGTTCGAACAAAACGCCTTTACGTTGCAGTTTGTAAATGGATGAATTCCCTAAGATGAAACAACACGCCTTTACGTTTCTCTTCGTAAATGGAATTGTACAAACGCCTTTATGTTACATTTCGTATAAGGATGAATTCCCAAGGATTGTACAAAAATACTTTACAGTAAAGGCTTTACGTTACATTTCGTAAAAGGATAAATTACTAATTGATAAGATTAACAATAAACAGATTATCATTAAGAAAAAAAAATTAACAAAATGTTTGTTAAATCCTAGCGATTTTTTGATTTTGATTTTTTGGTGAGATTTGGTGACATCACAAAAATTCGCATCACAAAGATTCGCACTGACTTAAAACACCTCTTTGTCTTATTTTGTCATAAATTGTTCACTCCTTTTATTTGATTGCAAAGAAATTTTCAGAACAAACAAAAGATGCTTCATCAGAGTTATGCTGTCTGCTGAAAGATGCTTTAAAGAGGAGGTATTTCTTGTCTACCTCTTGAATAAAATTTAAACTCATGTGAATACGGCCGCAAAGCTCACAGTAGTTGAAATTTTCTAGATTAAAAGACTTTTTTAGCAAATAAATCTACTGAATTGACCCGATTTGCTCATCAATAAGGTATGCAACTAGTGTGTTTACGGCCCTCGCTTCGCTCTGGCCGCAAAGTTCACACTCGTTGATTTTTTTTTCTAGCATAGACAGCAAGAAATCACTCATAGAAGTCTTTTCAGAACAAATCATAGATTATTGATCCATCATTTTCCATTAACGTTAACTTCGTTAGTAATTTCAGTTCTGTCGAAATTACTCCGTATGATAAGGAGACAGAGCCATCACAAATTTCATTCTTAGTCGAATAATTTTTTTTGTTGAGGATTATTCAAGCTATCGTGCTATCAAGCGACCGACGAGACGAAAATTCTTTTGGGAATATCTCTAAGACCTGCTCTAAGGTGACTCGTCCGTTATTGGCCATCTTCAAACTTAACCTCAGGAATTTAATTCCTCTCGATTAAAAAAAAGTTTTGGAAATCTGTTGAGAAATACTCAAGTTATCAAACGTTGACCCAAAAATTCTTTTGGGAATATCTCAGAGATCTCCGGTCTATTATAGCCCATCTTTGAACTTAACGTGAGGAATTGAATTCCCCGTCGATTAAAAAGAAGTTTTTGGAAATCCGTTTAGGATTATTCAAGTTATCGTGGAATCAAGCGACGCACAGTGTGGGTGATGCAAGGTTTCGGGGCACTTCGCCGTACTTAGGTAATTACCGGAATATTTCAAACATCCATAGCTTAATCTGTTGGAAATAAAATTCTGCCGAAGCGCAATTCTTTTTTTCGATCAACAGAGTCGGATTCCCGATGATAGGGCTCCCTGAAGTTAGGAGTTTTTCTCAAAATAACTTCTTCATTTTAACCTCGTTGATGGACGTTGACAGGAATGGTAACAAAAATTAATCAAACGAAAACCTCATTTACGAGACCTTATAGTACTCCTCTACTTCAGATAGGGATGCTAAGGTCCCCGTCTAGATTCTAGGAGCCAGAATACGAGACTTGTAGTGAAGCTAAAGGAACACAAACTGATACTAATAACCTTCCTTGACAAACTCATTTGTGAAGTCAAAAGACAGCATTTATCATTTGTTCTAAGGTTAATAACACTCTGTCCCTTAAGTTCTAGAAGTAAAAATGAAAAGACAGCCTTACTTCTTATTCCCAGTTCTAGAACTTGAGGAAGCAGGAAGTTATCATCCCGAAAATGGTTGGAAACGTTATGTGTCACCTCAAGAAGCATTTTCGACGAGAAAGATTTTCGATACTAGCTCCACTTCCTCTTCCTAGTTCCAGAACTTGAGGAAGCAAGAAGCTATCACCCCGAAAATGGTTGGGAACGCTATGTGTCACCTCAAGAAGCATTTTCGACAAAAAAGATTTTAGATACTAGCTCCACCTCCTATTCCTAGTTCTAGAACTTGATGAGTTAGCAAGCTATCATCCCGAAAATGGTTGGAAACCCTTTGTGTCACCTCAAGAAGCATTTTCGACGAGAAAGATTTTCGATACTAGCTCCACTTCCTCTTCCTAGTTCTAGAACTTGATGAATTAGCAAGCTATCATCCCGAAAATGGTTGGGAACGCTTTGTGTCACCTCAAGAAACATTTTCGAGAATTAAGATTTTCGATACAAGCTCCACTTACTGTTCCTAGTTCTAGAACTTGAGGAAGCAGGAAGTTATCAGCCCGAAAATAGTTGGAAACACTTTGTGTCACCTCAAGAAGCATTTTCGACATGAAAGATTTTTGATAGTAGGTCCACTTCCTATTCCTAGTTCTAGAACTTGAGGAAGCAGGAAGCCATCATCCCGAAAATGATTGGGAACGCTTTGTGTTACCTCAAGAAACATTTTCGCGAAGGAAGATTTTCGACGCTAGCTCAATTTCCTATTCCTAGTTCCAGAACTTGAGGAAGCAGGAAAATATCATTCCGAAAATGGTTAGGAACGCTTTGTGGAAAAGTGAGTTTTTTTATCACAAAGTTGTCACCTCATGTAATTTAATTCAGATTTAATTTCATTGATTCAATTTCTCTTATAATTTCACTTCAAATTCTAAGTTCTAGATTATTTCAGTCACTATTACTGATAAAAAATATTCGATTACCTCATGTAATGAATTACTTTCGCAGCATCCAATGTAACCTACGAGCAAGTTAACAAAAAAATGTCTGCTACATCAATTCACATTACTTTTAAACCATATGAAAGGACCTAAAAACTCTCTCAACACAATCATTGAATATTACGCTCACTTGAATTTTGCGTGTCAACGTTTAGGACAATTGTTCTCTCATCTTCTTTATTTATCGACTTTATTCTATATGTGGACTGTTTCATATATGATGGATATTTACGGGTTAGAACATGAGCTTTTTTTAACAAAAATTGAACGCCCTTTTAACTTAAATATAACAAAAAATAGCGGAGATTTATCATTTGCAGTTTTTTTTACTCATCACTTGGCTTAATTTTAACGTCTATGTTTCACATGTGCAAAAACATCTTTTTTGTTTTAAGTAAGTCGACTGTTTCATGTACTACAGGATTTGTTTTCACGTGAATTCAGTTAAAAGATTTTTTGTGCACAAAATGGAGCGTTATTTCAACAAAAAAAGACCAAAGATTCATCATTTCAAGCATTTATTTTCAGTATATTCACTCATCATCACTTGTCTCTGTTTCAACTTTTTCAGAAGCCATTCTACGCTTTTTAGTTCTTATCGAACACTCTTCGAAGGGTTTTAATTTTCGCATAGATGCATTCGGTGGTTTGAGCACAAAAGCTTGTTGCAGCCAAGACCCATACTGCTTTTCAAAATGTTGCTTCCTGCATTTGCTTTTCTTTACCCACCGAAAATTATGATTGATCACAAATTGATCTATTTGTTTCTTGTACAATTGGATTTGTTCCGAATTCAAATTAAATTTGGTCGCGATGAATGATGTTAAAGAATCTTTGCTTTGGCTTATCAAAATTTCACTCAGTTCGGAGTACAATACCGGAGTATCCATGTCGATCGGATTGTTCGAACAAGATTAAATCAATGTTTAGATTCAAACAAGCAGACACATATAAAATTAAAAGAACAATTAAACTTGTTCGCACAGTCCAATGACTATGGTACGTTACATAGAGAAACCAGAAACAAAAGCATATCGAGCAATATGTTCTTTGCTACATTTTTTGGTGATATAAATGTATTCTTTTGCTTATCGTTCTGCTCTCTCGCAATCTATTTAAGGTATCGAATCATGGTTCGTGCAATCGAAAACGAATCGTGGTTCATATATGGAAATTTACATACAAACGTTTTTATAGCATGATTTTAGGTCTCAAGTTATCTTGTTTCGTGGTATAATTTGTATGGTAGCACGAATCAAGATATTATTGAAATACATGCAATAATCCTAATAATAACTAAGATCAGTATCAGTAACTGGATCAGTAAAAAATTATAAATTGTGCTTAATTATTAATTATTTTTTCAAGAAATTGTTGACTAATAGAACAAACTTTTTAGTTTAACATTGAATCCAAGTAAATACCGGCAACATATGGCAGGCTATTAATGTTCTACCTCAAAATGTTGTCAAACAGAACGAATCATGATCTTAGTACCTTAAATAGTAGATAGTATTGGAAAAATGTATTGTAGATGTTATTACTTGACCGGATAAACTATTATCAGCTGATGTGAAAATTTTGTTTTACAGTGTAACTAGATCAATAAACGCAGTTGATTATTGTTCGCGTCCATTGTTTTGTGTATGTTCCAAGTTACTACTGTTTTGCTTAACATTCAAAGGAGTAGATTTAGACTGGGAACTAAAAAAACCATTCGATTGATTAAAATTGGATGCTTAAGACTCAAGACTTTTAATACATTGTCTTTTGAGTTCATTAGAATACATAGCTTGAATCTGTCAGCTTTAGTATATTGATAAAGTGTCGAACAATGATGTAATCTAATGTTGAAGGCTTTTCGAGTGGGTGGGTGGAGCAACCAATTTTTTTTATTTTTAGTTAAAATCAAGGAGCTCTATGCAAGGAGAAGCTCTTGTCAAGAGTGTGCAAATTCACATTTTGTAAAGATGACCGATAATAAATTGTATTATTCAAAATTGATTGAAATCCCAATCAATGAAAACAAAGAAGCGATGTTTGAATACGCCAAGAAAGCGTTTAATTTAAATGAAGATTCGATAAAGCAACATCAAAAACAACTTAACCAATTTGTGATTAATCACGATTTTCGTTGAAAAAAGAAAAGTAGATTCAGACGAGCTCAGTTTTATAAACAGTATGGGTCTTGGCTGGAAAACATGTTCGTGCTTCAAGATGGGCCAACAAAAAGGAGACCATTCGAGCAATGTTCAGGACGAACGAAAAAAAGAAGAAAGACAGCCTTAGACGAATTTTATGAATTGTATCATAAGTCTGGCCTTGTATTTTTTAATAAGTTTCGGAGCCAGCTTTTTTTAGACTATATTCGCCAAATATACTGTTATCGATATTTCTGTGATCTTTAATATAAATCTCATACTTACTCGATCCGTGGATTTAAAGGATATGTTTCCAAAGACATATGTGTTCTCAGTAACTTCAAATGCTGGGATCTGCGAGATAAATTAAGTGGATCTTGCCTAAAATGCATGGATCTTTGTGATAGATTCAAGGATCTTATTCAAAAATCGCGACATGCTGGGATTTTCGAATAAAATGGGTTGCAGGCATATCTTACTTTAAGTGCCTTGTTAGTATAAAATTCATAGATCCCCGAATTTTTATTTCAAGATCTAGGGTACGATCCACGAAAAAAATCAATTTTTACGCAAAAAATCCACGCATTGACCCTGAAATTCGTGAGTCTTACATGAAATCCTTGGACCTCCTTAGTTGCTACATTATGTTTTGAAAACGTATCTGCAGATAAACTATGTCTCGCTATGCGATCTCGCTTACCAATATAAACTGATCTGTATATTTTAGATAAGCAACCTTAGACAAAACTGTCTTATATTCTGTCTTTACAGTTTTGTTGTGTATTCTAAAACAAGTCAAAATGTCTGAATCAGTGCTCTTTTCAACATTAAGCGAATTTCTAAGAAAATCGATCGATAAAGAAAGTTTCTATAGTTTCGTGAAATCTAAGTTTCTGTTAAATGAAAATTCGTTTTTGTTGTACAAAAAACAAGTCGATCAGTTTGTTATCAACCATGATTTCAGATGGAAGAAAAAGAGCAAATTTCGTGAGAACCACTTTGTGACTCAACATGCCGAATGGCTGAATCAAACATTTTGTTTGGAAAATCCAAGCTACGAAAAGAAACGAAAAAAAAACTTTGACGATTGTTCTGATCGAACTAAGAGAAGACGAATCGACGATATTCGACAGAACATAAGTAGAGCAGAGATTGAAGGCGCCTATTTGCAGATGTTACAAAATGAAAGTAAAATCGATGCAAAAATCGATGTCGAAATAGTTAAGAGTCTTGAGAAGCTCGATTCTGATACGAAAACGATCATTCTACAAATAATTCGAAATGGTCCTTCAGCAATAATTAAGTACACACCCGAAGAAGCGTTAGCGCTTATGATTGACTTGAAATTGACGAAATATCAATATGACCTACTTCATAGCCAAGCGAAAGGAAGACGTGCTGACATTTTTCCACCGTATTCTCAATTGTATGATGTAAAAAAGGAGTGCTATCCTCCTAAAGACTGCATAACTGTTTCAGAAGTCGGTGCCAACATTGAACTACAGTCACTTGTAGATCACACGGCCAAGAGAGTTATCCAGATATGTGACGCAAATGATGTTGACCAAATTGAGAATGAACAACTAGTGGCGACCTACAAATGGGGTTTTGATGGTGCATCGGGCCAGAGTCTTTACAAGCAGCAATACAAAACTTTCATCAAAAATCCTACCGATCATGGTTCCGTTGTGATGGTGTCGATAGTTCCGCTAAAAATTGAATCGCCATCAAAAGTATTATGGAAAAATGATAGTCCTTCTTCGACCAGACTTTGCCGACCGATTCGGTTTGATTTCGGGAAAGAGAACAAAGACAGTTCCGTCAGCATATACCAATTCATATCTGGACAAATCAACCGTTTGCGCCATTGCGATATTGTTACTGATTTGAAGAAGAATATTTCCATCGCCCACAAACTGCATGGTACGATGTTCGATGGGAAGGCTATTACGCATTTGACAGATGGATCAACAGAAAGCTGTAATATATGTTTCGCACGGCCAAAGCAGATGAATCGCCTGGAATTACTCAAAGGCAAAGACTGTATAGAAGAAAATTATCGATTTGGAATATCGCCACTCCATTGCTGGATTCGATTTTTCGAATGTATACTTCACATTGGGTATAAGATTCCCATTAAAAGACGATCTGCGTATTCCGCTGAAGACAAAGCAGCTGTAAAGGAACGGAAGACAGAGATACAAAAGATGTTTGAGAACGAGACAGGTAATTATTTTCTCAAATGTCAGATTCGAGCACCATAGATAATCAATTGCTTTTAACATTTTCTAAAAGGATTGGTCATTGACAAGGTGAAACAAGGCGCAGGCAATTCTAATGATGGAAACACGGCAAGACGATTTTTCGAAGGTACTTTATATTGTCTCTGGGGGGAAGCCACTAGTCTGTACCACAGAAAAATATTTTTGAATGAATGAATTCTACGACATCTCAACAGAAAGTTGTGTATAAGGTGATTGACCGTATCAACAATTTCTTATTCGATACCAAAATATAATTTTCAGATCAAATTTGATTTAACATTTCCGTGCAATTTCATACCTATAAAAAAATCTAAAATAATTCCAAGTAATTCTATTTTTCGTTCAAAGTTGACAACTTATCAAATCAAATCAAAACATTCCACTTGTGCTTTCCCCTCGCAAATTTGTTATTCATTGTATAATATTCAAGCGCTTAACTTACAGACTGTAAATTTGCTGCAGATGCAACTGGTGTCGACGAAAACTTAATCAGACGTTTTCGAACCATTTTGATCGCAATTAACAGCAGCAGTAGAAGAATCGATGTTCCGAAATTCAGAACATATGCCTATGACACTGCTATACTGTACATCAAACTATATAAGTGGTACTTCATGCCACCATCAGTCCATAAAGTGTTGTTGCATGGTGCTGATATAATAGAAAGTTTTGATTTGCCGATCGGGACTTTTTCTGAAGAAGCACAGGAGGCAAGAAACAAGGATTTCCGCAACATTCGCGAATTCAATTCTAGGAAAAATTCCAGAACAAGCACAAACGAAGACATTTTGAATTGGTTGCTGATATCATCGGACCCAGTCATTAGCTCTCTACGTACATTTCTTCCAAGAAAACATGTCGAGTTTGATCGTGAACAGTTAAATTTATTTATTGCAGATGATGAGAATTGAAGAAATGTTTATAAATTTGCATTACATTCAACTTGAACTTACAGTATTTTGTGATTTGAAAAATATTGACGAAGAATTACAGTAACTTCAAAAAATGAAATTTTTAAGTTAGAAATCATTTGTGGAGCAACAACGTTTTATTTTAAGTTCCATCTGGATTTCCACTTGCTACGAAATAATCCTTTCTTCGAGAAAATTATATTTGGGGTGACACAAAGCATTTCTAACTATTTTCGGCATGATAGCTTCATGCTTCCTCAAGTTCTAGAACTAGGAATAGGAAGTGGAACTAGTATCAAAAATCTTTCTTGTCGAAAGTGCTTCTTGAGGTGACACAAAGCGTTCCCAACCAATTTCGGGGTGATAGCTTCCTGCTTCCTCAAGTTCTGGAACTAGGAAGAGGAAGTGGAGCTAGTATCGAAAATCTTTCTCGTCGAAAATGCTTCTTGAGGTGACACAAAGGGTTTCCAACCATTTTCGGGATGATAGCTTGCTAACTCATCAAGTTCTAGAACTAGGAATAGGAAGTGAAGCTAGTATCGAAAATCTTTCGTAGCGAAAATGTTTCTTGAGGTGACACAAAGCGTTCCCAACCAATTTCGGGGTGATAGCTTCCTGCTTCCTCAAGTTCTGGAACTAGGAAGAGGAAGTGGAGCTAGTATCGAAAATCTTTCTCGTCGAAAATGCTTCTTGAGGTGACACAAAGGGTTTCCAACCATTTTCGGGATGATAGCTTGCTAACTCATCAAGTTCTAGAACTAGGAATATTAAGTGAAGCTAGTATCGAAAATCTTTCGTAGCGAAAATGTTTCTTGAGGTGACACAAAGCGTTCCCAACCAATTTCGGGGTGATAGCTTCCTGCTTCCTCAAGTTCTGGAACTAGGAAGAGGAAGTGGAGCTAGTATCGAAAATCTTTCTCGTCGAAAATGCTTCTTGAGGTGACACAAAGGGTTTCCAACCATTTTCGGGATGATAGCTTGCTAACTCATCAAGTTCTAGAACTAGGAATAGGAGGTGGAGCTAGTATCTAAAATCTTTTTTGTCGAAAATGCTTCTTGAGGTGACACATAGCGTTCCCAACCATTTTCGGGGTGATAGCTTCTTGCTTCCTCAAGTTCTGGAACTAGGAAGAGGAAGTGGAGCTAGTATCGAAAATCTTTCTCGTCGAAAATGCTTCTTGAGGTGACACATAACGTTTCCAACCATTTTCGGGATGATAACTTCCTGCTTCCTCAAGTTCTAGAACTGGGAATAAGAAGTAAGGCTGTCTTTTCATTTTTACTTCTAGAACTTAAGGGACAGAGTGTTATTAACCTTAGAACAAATGATAAATGCTGTCTTTTGACTTCACAAATGAGTTTGTCAAGGAAGGTTATTAGTATCAGTTTGTGTTCCTTTAGCTTCACTACAAGTCTCGTATTCTGGCTCCTAGAATCTAGACGGGGACCTTAGCATCCCTATCTGAAGTAGAGGAGTACTATAAGGTCTCGTAAATGAGGTTTTCGTTTGATTAATTTTTGTTACCATTCCTGTCAACGTCCATCAACGAGGTTAAAATGAAGAAGTTATTTTGAGAAAAACTCCTAACTTCAGGGAGCCCTATCATCGGGAATCCGACTCTGTTGATCGAAAAAAAGAATTGCGCTTCGGCAGAATTTTATTTCCAACAGATTAAGCTATGGATGTTTGAAATATTCCGGTAATTACCTAAGTACGGCGAAGTGCCCCGAAACCTTGCATCACCCACACTGTGCGACGAGCCAAAAATTCTATTAAGAATATCTTTAAGATCACCGGTCCGTTATAGCCCATCTTCAAACTTGACCTGAGGAATTGAATTCCTCTTCGATAAAAAAAAGTTTTTGGAAATCCACTAAGAATTACTCGAGTTATCTTGTTATCAAGAGACAAGACAAAAATTCTTTTGAGAATATCTCCGAGCTCCCCAGTCTGTTATAGCCTATCTTCGAACTTAACCTAAAGAATTAAATCCTCGTCAAATAAAAAAAATAATTTGGAACTCAGTTGAAGATTGCTCAAGTTATCGTGTTATCAAGCAATGAGACAAAAATTCTTTTGGGAATATCTTTAAGATCATCGGTACATCATAGCCCATCTTCGAACTTAACCTCAGGAATTTAATTCCCCGTCGAATAAAAAAAAAATTGGAAATCCATTGAGAATTACTCGAGTTATCGTGTTATCAAAGAATGAACAAAGTGTAACAAACATTTTCTGTATTTAAGATTTTTGGTCATACATTCATGTATTTTCAATCATAGTGAACATTTTGTGACAAACATTTTAGAGTGTTAATCATCCGTAAGACCCATGACTTTCAGTCAAGGGAATAAATGCCAATATATATTTCGTCTTTAGTTCAAACATTTAAAAAAAAAGTCAAAAATGTAAAAACAACTGATTTTGTCATGCAAAAATATAGATAAAAATTGCCGACCACGAAAATATGTCGTCGATTTATATGCATTTTTTATGCATAGGTAAAAAAGACAGATACACGCAACGCAATATTTTGTCTCACATCAAAGTTCGACTTCCTTGTAAGACAAATATTACGTTGCATGTTCCTGTCTTCTTTACCTATGCATAAAAAATGCATATAAATCGACGACATATTTTTGTGGTCGGTAAATTTGTCAATTTTTATCTATATTTTTGCATGACAAAATCAGTTGTTTTTACATTTTTGAATTTTTTTAAATGTTAAAATTATATCGATATGATCCATTTTGAAAGTGTTGCATTGAATGCAAATAGAATTGAATACAGACGATTCATGGATTACTTCGGGGGAAGAAACAATTTTGGGATCTCGTAAACAAAATTAAAATTGACAAAATTGCCGACCATGAAAATATGTCGTCGATTTATATGCATTTTTTATGCATAGGTAAAGAAGACAGGAACATGCAACGTAATATTTGTCTTACAAGGAAGTCGAACTTTGATGTGAGACAAAATATTGCGTTGCGTGTTTCTGTCTTTTTTACCTATGCATAAAAAACGCATACAAATCGACGACATATTTTCGTGGTCGGCAATTTTGTCAATTTTTATCTATATTTTTGCATGCAAAATCAGTTGTTTTTACATTTTTGACTTTTTTTTTAATGTTTGAACTAAAGACGAAATATATTGGCGCAATTATTTAAAAGAAAAATTGTCTTTTTTGAGCTAATCCGCCTACAAAATTCATTAAATGTTAAAATTATATCGATAAGATCCATTTTGAAAGTGTTGCATTGAATGCAAATAGAATTGAATACAGACGATTCATGGATTACTTCGGGGGAAGAAACAATTTTGGGATCTCGTAAACAAAATTAAAATTGACAAAATTGCCGACCACGAAAATATGTCGTCGATATATATGCATTTTTTATGCATAGGTAAAAAAGACAGTAACATGCAACGTAATATTTGTCTTACAAGGAAGTCGAACTTTGATGTGAGACAAAATATTGCGTTGCGTGTTTCTGTCTTTTTTACCTATGCATAAAAAATGCATATAAATCGACGACATATTTTTGTGGTCGGCAAATTTGTCAATTTTTATCTATATTTTTGCATGACAAAATCAGTTGTTTTTACATTTTTGAATTTTTTTAAATGTTAAAATTATATCGATAAGATCCATTTTGAAAGTGTTGCATTGAATGCAAATAGAATTGAATACAGACGATTTATGGATTACTTCGGGGGAAGAAACAATTTTGGGATCTCGTAAACAAAATTAAAATTGTCAAAATTGCCGACCACGAAAATATGTCGTCGATATATATGCATTTTTTATGCATAGGTAAAAAAGACAGGAACATGCAACGTAATATTTGTCTTACAAGGAAGTCGAACTTTGATGTGAGACAAAATATTGCGTTGCGTGTTTCTGTCTTTTTTACCTATGCATAAAAAATGCATATAAATCGACGACATATTTTCGTGGTCGGCAATTTTGTCAATTTTTATCTATATTTTTGCATACAAAATCAGTTGTTTTTACATTTTTGACTTTTTTTAAAATGTTTGAACTAAAGACGAAATATATTGGCGCAATTATTTAAAAGAAAAATTGTCTTTTTTGAGCTAATCCGCCTACAAAATTCATTAAATGTTAAAATTATATCGATAAGATCCATTTTGAAAGTGTTGCATTGAATGCAAATAGAATTGAATACAGACGATTCATGGATTACTTCGGGGGAAAAAACAATTTTGGGATCTCGTAAACAAAATTAAAATTGACAAAATTGCCGACCACGAAAATATGTCGTCGATATATATGCATTTTTTATGCATAGGTAAAAAAGACAGGAACATGCAACGTAATATTTGTCTTACAAGGAAGTCGAACTTTGATGTGAGACAAAATATTGCGTTGCGTGTTTCTGTCTTTTTTACCTATGCATAAAAAATGCATATAAATCGACGGCATATTTTCGTGGTCGGCAATTTTGTCAATTTTTATCTATATTTTTGCATGCAAAATCAGTTGTTTTTACATTTTTGACTTTTTTTTAAATGTTTGAACTAAAGACGAAATATATTGGCGCAATTATTTAAAAGAAAAATTGTCTTTTTTGAGCTAATCCGCCTACAAAATTCATTAAATGTTAAAATTATATCGATAAGAGATTGTATTACCAAATGACACATTACATTGTGACACAAATAGTCATCAACAGAGATGAAAGACTTCATATTAAGAATTGAAAAAGATGACACGAATTCAGTTTTTCTCATCATCACCATACACTAGTAGATGACATAGATGAGAAAATCGGAAGTTTCCGACCGACATCAATTTTTCTATTATTCCAATTTGAGACCATCCCGTTGTCATCAAATATATAAATTTTGCCATTTAAGCTAACAATTTTTTCTCTTGTAAGAATTCCGAGCATTTTTCATCTTTTTTTCATCCTGGTGGATAACATTTCTCAGATGAAATGATGTCAACAATTTTAGATTTTCCATTTCGGACGTTGAAAAGATGTTGATCAGTACGACAAAATTATATAAAAAATTTTTTGATTGAGAGGGGATGTCTCGCATTTTTTGTCTCTCTTTGTCATCCTGAAGACAAGAGAGATGAAAAATTTACCCCGGGATGACAAAAAATGCAACCACTGGAAAAAGATGACTTTTTCGGCTCGAATTAAAATTTATTTATTCGTTAGGGAAGACCAATTTTTTAAACTTAAATCCATACTTTTCTTAAGGTTGTCTTTCGAGCAAAATAGATTTTTTTTACTCTGGAATTCAAAAACGCTTGGACGACGAAATTTTCTTTTGTTATAATTAACCTTTTGGTATGATTAACAAGATGAATGGACTGTCATAGAAGACAGAAGAGGAAAATTCTCTTACTGGGACGAAAACTTTGCTCAAGAGGAGCAGAATTGACAAAGAGAGTGTAAAATTTTATTTCCAGTTTCTTTAGAGGAATGGAAAAACATTCTACTTCGAAAAGAAAAGTATTCAAGGTAGGTTGTGTAGAACGATTTTATTTAATCGGAATGAAAAAGAAAAAAACGAAATTTGGATTAAAAAAATTAATTGGATGACACAAAAATCGGTGGAGCTTAAATAGCATTTTTATAGGATGCTTTTTTTCAGTCGTGATGAAAGAATTATAACGGATGCAAAAAAAATGTATCAAATATATATATATATATATATATGTGTGTGTGCATTATATTGTGATTCGAAAATGACAAATGAAATGAAAAATATTTAGTATGAATGAATACTTTTACTGCAAGGGATGACAAAGTAAGAAACCCAGAAAGAGTAACGAAAAGTTAAACATTCGTTCGTTTTTTTTTTTGAGAAAAACATTGTATAGATGCATTTTTAGACACACGATGTGCACACGAGTGGCACAGCCTCGAGTGGTATCTAATTGACAACTTCTAGTGCCTAAAAAAGCATATCACTTGGTGTTATAAACAACCCCCGTTTATGCGGGAGTCGTTTAATCATCAATTTTCTAATATAAACCCACTTTTTGTCTAGAACCAATATACTTTTTTGATTGATTCTTTGTAATAGTAAAATTCCCACAAACACACGAAACTTTTTTTTGGTGTCATTTTATGGTATAGTAACAGCCAATTGAGAGAGAAATAGCGATTACATATAGATTAGTTTTAGATGAGGCAAAGTTTAAACCCATGAAGAGAAAACATGTAAATACACACAGAGGCCGTATTCAAGGCTTGCAAGTTTTCATCCATTGTCATCAACCCAATAAATTTATCAATTTTCTTTTTCATCTCAAAAGATGTTAAAAGTTGCTGGACGGCAAAAAGATGTAGAGAAGTATCAAATAAAAAAAATGTTGATCAGTAGCGCTAAAAGAATCAAAAAATTTCTTCCCACATAATTTGTCTCTATGACATCCTGAATTGGAAATCTTCATTTGAAGATCTCTAAAATAATCTAATCCCTTGAAGTTAAGAGAGTTGAAAAGAGAGGTGAAAAATTTACCCTGAAATGACAAAAATGCAACACTCGGAGAATGATTTTTTTTAAATGAAAATTTGTCTATTCGTTAGGAAGTTAAATTTAAATTTAAACAAGTTTGCGCAAGAAGAGGATATCGATGACAAAGATGAGTGAATACAGTATTCTTTTAAGGTTGTCTTTCGAGTGAAATAGATTTTTCTTTTTCTTCGGGATGACTTTTCCTTTACTATAAATTTGTTTATGCTTTTGGGATGATAAACAAGATGAATGGACTGTCGTTGTCGTATGGGATGACAGAAGACTTTGACAATAACTTTGCTCAAGAAAGGCAGAAGTAGCACAAAAAAGTATGCACCTGCTCGGCCCTGATAGAGAGATTTTTTTACTCGGGATGACAAAGATGACAAAAAACACTTGGAGGATTAAAAATATTCATGATTTACAAGAGGGCATTCTCAGAATTAGAGATTATGTCAGAGCAAAAGTAAATTTGACTCAAAGTTTCTTGATGGACAAAAAAAAAAATTCAAAAGCGAAATAGAATTTGTGCACCGGCAACTGAAATACGACATATTTTGCCATGATTTTTTGTTATGAAATGTCAGGTTTTCCCGAACGATATAGCGGGAAAAAAAATTCATTTCTTTACGATTTATCGTGCGAGAACGGTTTTGAATGAAATTTTCCATGACTATTCATTGAACAAATTTAATATGGTGAATGTGAAGTTTGAAATTTTTCAAGTAAATTGATGTGTTTTGTCTATTTCAGTTATCCGGTGCACAAAACGTTGTTCGTACCTCGACAGGAAATGGATTTTTTCAGCATACGTCCTAATTTTCCTAAGGAAAACTTAGAACTGGTGCTGAAAAAATCGTCATTTCCTTTCTTGGTACGAAAATAGTTATTTGTAGGATACACTTTTTCCAATCGGATGAAATAATAAGAAAATTTACAACGGATGCGAAAAATGCATATCAAAAATATATTGATATTCGGAATGACAAATAAGATGAAAAATATTTAGCATTACTTTAAGCGATGAAATCTTGAAAAATATGATGACAAAGACCACTTTTTTTGCCAGCACTGATGATATAATTCTTTGATTTTGATTCAATGGAAGTCATCTACGAAGTATTTTGTCATCCTATAAAAAGAGAGGTGACATATCGAAGCCCACAAAACTAAATGTCCTTTTTTGATGTCATGTTATGGTTTTAAAACAAAAGACGGTTAATTTTTGAGAGAGAAAATAGATGAAAACCTACATTTAGCGATATTTAGCCACAAAAACACACATACAGAGAGGCTCGCGCGGACTCTTTTTTTGGATGAACATGAAAAAACCTTCGTTTAATCTCATATTTAGGATTGAAAAGATGACACGAATTCCGTTTTTCTTATCATCACCACACACTAGTAGATGATAATGATGAAAAAATCGTAATTTTTCGCGACATCGCTTGCTTAAAACGATTACACACTTTTACTTTTATTTTTCTACCACTCCAATTCGAGACCATCCCGTTGTCATCAAATATATAAATTTTGCCATTGAAGCTAACAATTTTTTCTCTTGTAAGAATTCCGAGCATTTTTCATCTTTTTTTCATCCTGGTGGATAACATTTCTCAGATGAAATGATGTCAACAATTTTAGATTTTCCATTTTGAACGTTAAAAATATTTTGATCAGTACGGCCAAATAGAGGAAAAATTTTCTGTCGGAAGTTCACACTTTATTTTTCTCTTCCCAAAGTTTACAGCCTTGGAAATTTTCTCTGGAAGACAATAGAGTTAAAAAAATGCAACACTCCGATTTTGACTCAAATAAAAATTTATATATTCGTAAGGGAAGGCAAATGTTTTAAACTTAAATAAATTTGCTCAAGAGCGAAGACAAAGATGCAGTGAATGCAGTCCTCTCCTAAGGCTGTCTTTTTAGCTCGGGATGGCAAAAACGTTTTTTTTTGATGATAAACAGGATTAATGGTATGTCACATGTGAAGACAAAATGGGAAAACTCTCTCACTAAAATTTTATTTCCAATTTCCATAGGAAACGCTCTACTTCGAAAGTCCAAGTATTCAAGGTAGGGTTGATAGAGCGATTTTTTTTTTCTTTTACTTGGAATGACAAAGATAAAAAGAACATTTGGATGAAAAATGTTCATGACTCATAGGAGGAGAATCTCAGAGGTGTAGGGGTAGGTGTTATCATTTTCCAGAGCACAAGTAAATTTGCTTTACTTTGACTCAAACTGTAGAGGTGAAATAGCTTTGTAATCGAGATGAAAAAATAGTAAAAGTTACAACGGATGCAAAAATTGTATAAAAAATGTATTGCTGTTCGGAATGACAAATGAGAAGAAAAATATTTAGTATGAATAAATACTTTTACTGCAAGGGATGAAAAAGGAAAAAATTTAAATTTACGAAATCTATACCATATTCAAGGCTTGCAAGTTTTCATCCGTTGTCATCAAATATATAAATTTTCAGTTTATGAAAAATCCATGCAAAATGCACGAAAATGATGTTCGGTCTACAACTACAAGCTACAAAATACGTGAAAATGTGTATATCATAGTCCAAAGTTTACAATTTACATTTTATTAGGATCCCAAACTCAGCGCTATTGGTAATTATTTTCACCAAAGATACCAATAGCGCAGAGTTTGTATTCTCCATTAAAATGTAAATTGTTAACTTTGGACTGTGATTTTTCACATTTTTCACGCATTTTGCAACTTGTGGACTGAACATCGTTTTTCATGCATTTCTTCATGGTTTTTCACGAAATGGGTACTCATCTTTAGCTTGATTAACAATTTTCTTTTGTAAGACTTCTGACAGTTTTTCTTCTTTTTCTCATCATGGTGGATAAAACTTAGTTTCTCTAAAGAATTCGAAAATTTCAAATTTTATATTTTGGATCGCAAAAAATGAAGAGAAGTTTCAAATAAAAATGTTGATCAGTAAAACAAAATTAAGAACAAAAAATTGTTGATTGAGAAGGAAGGTTTTGTTTCTTTGACATCCTGAATTGGAAATCTTCCCTTGAAGATAAGAGAGTTAAAAAGAGAGATGAAAACTTTACACCGAAATGACAAAAATGCAAAACAAGGAGGATGATTTTTTTTACTCGAATTAAAATTTGTCTATTCCAGGAGTTTAGGGAAGCCAATTTTTTAACTTAAATAAATATGGGAGAATACAGTCTTCTCCTAAGATTGTTTTTCAAGCGAAATGGATTTTTTTTAAAGTCTCGACGACAAAAACGAGGGCAAAATTATCTTTACCTTAATTAAACGTTTCTTATTCTTTCTGTGTGATAATCAAGATGAATAGAATGTCATATGGGAAGACAAGATGACAAAAAACACTTTGAGGACAAAAAATATTCAAGACTCACAAGAGAACAATCTCAGAAGTGAGGTGCAGTTTGTATTTGAAATTATTTTAGAGCAAAATTTTTCCTTGACTCAAAGTTAATTGGATGACAAAAAATTGATGAGCTTAATAGTTATTGGTTCAACGAGGAAAGAAAAGTTGGAAATTGCATTTCTAGGGTGATGTTTCCAACTTTTTTCCCGAGTTAAAAAACGTTTTTCACAACAAAGGCTTCCGAAATTTTGCGTCGTGAAAAAGTATTTGTTTTTGTTCAAAATTCCTTGAAATTAGTATAAATAAAATTCTGAAATTCACTTACATTTATGCCAATGCTGTTAAAACATATAAATTGCAGTACCGCCCCTACTTACACACACCACGGAAAAAACTTTCAAAACTGTGAGCAGAATTTTATCTTTATACATTGATTAACTAATTTCTCGCTTGATGACAATTGGTCTCTCATAACTACACTTACGACATTTACTCACTTATGCCATGCTCAGGGCATTTTTACACTTACTCACAAAACTGAAAAAAACCACCAACTAAGTAAAAAACATAAAATTAACACTGACACTTTGGAGAAGCACTGGTTACTTAACCATAAGAGAAATTTACTTAAGTTTTTTTTAAACTTATTTTCTCAATAAAGCTTCAATCTAAAAAACCGTAATGAAGTTAGTACTAGGACCCCAAGGCTGTATACTTTAGGGAGGTCACGCAGATGCAGATACGCGGGTTACACACCACGTTTCATACAAAAGATTCACCACGCCATACAAATTCAATTTTGGTGAATTTGTTTGTATGTGTGTTCCCGCGTATCTAATAAAATGGCGATCTGCGTGACCTCCCCTGCCTAGCCTTGCTAGGACCCTACTGTGGACAGAATTTCCACATGATTTGTGTGACTAGTTTCCCATTTAACAGAAATATGCAAAGGGTATTGAATGCAATGAAAGTACAAACCAGGTATGGTCTGTCTATACAAACCGGAGGTAATAGCGATTTCATATAAAAAAACTCACCTTTCAATGATTTTCAGAGAGAGGTGAGTTTGTTTATATGTAATCGCTATTTACTCCGCTTATTGCAAGTTTTGACATTAGCCCATACATATACTTTCATTGGTTGAATGAGTGAAATTAGTTCTAGTAATCTAGTATGTAGTACGAATCCCGTTGTGTGGGTTATTTTTACTTCTATAATATAAGCCATTAGATTATGGCTTAGTAACAACGCACTTCAAGCATGAGTGGTACTGTTCCGTGTGTATAAAACAAATTTTGGCACTGTAAACAAATCTGGAACATTTTTTCATACAAAACAGTACTCCATTTGGCAGCTGTTACTCGAAGCACTTTTATGGAGGTCTTAAACTTTACCCGGTAAATGCCAATGTATACAATACAACGACTTTTGTTAGTATTTTTTAGCATTTGGAAGCAGTAAAGCTTTATTTAAAAAAACAAGGCATCAGAACAGTCGGAGCGTTTGCTGCGACTTAGCCCCGTACGACCCGTAATCCTATTTCGTCCGTAACCATAATACGTCCGTACCCGTAATACGCCCGGAACCCTAATACGCCCTACAACCCTCTAATGCGTCTGTTACCAAAATGCAAGTCAAGTTGGGAATGGTCAAATTTACTGAAAGTGTTCATTTTTAAAATTGCGCATAGCGCAATTACGAAAGCCCGTACGAAGTACCTCTCAAATAAAACCAACAATTTACGATATTAGTTTAGAAACCCAAAATTTTTTGCCAACTTTCTATTGGGTATTCAATTATCTCTCAAATGAAACAAAAACTAGCAAAATCGGATGAGATAGATTTACTCGATTTATGTGCAAAAACACTTAGGGCCGATTAGCGGCCTTAATCCAAGGGCCCAAATTTGAAACTTTTTTCGCCACGTTCTCTTCGGTATTCAATTACCTTCCATAAAAAACTAAATCTAGCAAAATCGGATGAGATTTACTCGATTTATGTGCAAAAAACACTTAGGGCCGAGTAGCGGTAGATATCGTCGAAAGACTGAAAAACACCTATAGGGCCCTAGCTCTGGAAGGGCCGACCCTACCATGCCCATTTTCGAACTTGACCTTACTTTTGTCGATACCAATCGGGGAAAAAAAGAAGTTTGAAAAAAGGTTGTGATTTGCTCAAGCTAGAGGGGTCACAGACGGACATTTATTGCGGATTCGTCATCTATGAACATAACCAAATGCTTTGCCCTTACTGCCTGCTTCCAATTCGACGTGTTACAAACGGCATATTAATCTTATAAGCCCCCAGTACTTCGTACGGGGCTAAAAACACTCCGTGTTGCCTCCATTTAGCTAAACCACGCATCTTTTTCTATTGTTTATTTATTATTCATTTTTTCGTAAGTGTAAATCAAAACTAACATGAATACACAAAACTATTCCTTAAAACATCAATTGCGATCACAAGTTGCAGCAACTGATTTTAGTTGTGATTATCCAAATTGCAACAACTGTATGTGAAGGTTGCAGCAACTTTATTTCTAGATTTAGCTTACGTGGCATGCAGTGAATAAAGTGAAATTTAAAACTAAGTGAAAAAGTGTGATTTGAATAAATACAAATTTTAAGTCCCTAAATTCAGTGTGAGTATGCAAACTTTTTAGATGCCTCTTAGGAAGCCTCGAGACGAATACAAGGTAAGAAAACTGAAATTTTGTAATTAAGAAAAAAAAATCATTGTTTCTACGAGAGCGCCATGATTAGCCACAATAGTTCTTTAAAGTTATAACTGTGCCGTGCCGTAGGCATCGTCGTTGATCTCGATTTAAAGATATTTTTTGGTTTTCGCATGATCTTTATACCTGAGATGAAAAATGTTCATGTCAGGAAAATAAATGAAATATTTGAAATTACGTCATGGTTTACGTATTCCACACCACCCTGCGGTGGAAAGATTTATTTTCTTTTCAAAAATATTTTTACAACCACTCAGGAACTCTCTTTTACTTTTTATTCTCGGATTGCTGGTCGAGAATTTTACTGATTTTGTCAAGAATTGGATCCAATTTGTACAGAATGTTGTCCATCGGACCGTCATTGATATTCGAACGCTGAACACCAGCGATAAGTTCCCGTTGCACTGCAAGATCAATTTATATGCGAAATCAGTCAAACGTTCCAATGATCCGAGCCGCGGAACTTATCAATTTCTAACTTACATTTGATAACTTCGTTTTGCTTCTCCACAATGTGATTAAGCTTGCCGAAAATAAGATCGAAGCGACCGCCTTGATTCACGAAATCGTTCAGTTTGTCAAGAATTGTGTCCAATTTGTACAGAACGTTGTCATTGATATTCGAACGCTGAACTCCAGCGAAATGCCCCCGTTGCACTGCAAGATCAATTTTATGAGAAATCAGCGAAACGTTCCAATGATCCGAGCCGCGGATTTTATCAATTTCTAACTTACATGTGTCACCGGTTTGATCGACGAATTCGTTTTGCTTCTCCACAATGTGATTAGTTTTGCCGGGAATTAGATCGAAGCGACTGCCTTCATTCACGAAATCGTTCAGTTTGTCAAGAATTGTGTCCAATTTGTACAGAACGTTGTCATTGATATTCGAACGCTGAACTCCAGCGAAATGCCCCCGTTGCACTGCAAGATCAATTTTATGAGAAATCAGCGAAACGTTCCAATGATCCGAGCCGCGGATTTTATCAATTTCTAACTTACATGTGTCACCGGTTTGATCGACGAATTCGTTTTGCTTCTCCACAATGTGATTAGTTTTGCCGGGAATTAGATCGAAGCGACTGCCTTCATTCACGAAATCGTTCAGTTTGTCAAGAATTGTGTCCAATTTGTACAGAACGTTGTCATTGATATTCGAACGCTGAACTCCAGCGAAATGCCCCCGTTGCACTGCAAGATCAATTTTATGAGAAATCAGCGAAACGTTCCAATGATCCGAGCCGCGGATTTTATCAATTTCTAACTTACATGTGTCACCGGTTTGATCGACGAATTCGTTTTGCTTCTCCACAATGTGATTAGTTTTGCCGGGAATTAGATCGAAGCGACTGCCTTCATTCACGAAATCGTTCAGTTTGTCAAGAATTGTGTCCAATTTGTACAGAACGTTGTCCAACGGACCGTCATTGATATTCGAACGCTGAACTCCAGCGAAATGCTCCCGTTGCACTGCAAGATCAATTTTATGAGAAATCAGTGAAACGTTCCAATGATCCGAGCCGCGGATTTTATCAATTTCTAACTTACATGTGTCACCGGTTTGATTGACGAATTCGTTTTGCTTCTCCTCAATGTGATTCAGTTTGCCATAAATTAGATCGAAATGACCGTCCTGATTGTTTTGCTGGTCGATAATGTGATTCAATTTTTCCAAAATGAGTTCAGACGGACCACGGTCTTCAACGTGTGAACTCTCAGCATTGACAACATTAAGTTTCGACGAATCCTGTTGGCCTGAGAAAAGCAATAGTACGAGTCAGGCCTATAAACGCAGAACGTTTTTTCTTCAAGTCAGAAAGTACCTTGATTGGATCCGGTGTACTTGCGCTTCTTGTTTGCTTTGTGCATGATCCATACCCTTCGCCATTCATCACTGGTACGGAATGGGGGACCAACGTTGTTCAATTCAGTTGTCAATTTATCCCAAAAAAGATTTAGGTCTTGTTTGCTCAATTTTTTCCCACAAATTTCTAGAGAAAGTGCAGGAGTTCAATGAGACAATTGCAGAAAACATATGACATCAATCTTCGTACCTTCAAACGATTCGGTAATTGTTTGTATTTGTTGCGGTGTGGTTTTACTTTGTTTCAAAACGACGACGTGCTGTACGTTTTCTTGATTTCGATCATTCTCTGTGGAGCCATCGTCCTCAATTTCGTCGTTGAATTCCATTTTTCTGAGTAGAAAAAATTGAACAGAAGGTATGCACGAATCGCGCCAAAACATTTAACTAAATGACATTTTAATTACTCTTTCACGTCATCCTCAAATCAGTAAGTGGTGCAAGGTACATCGCATTATCTCTTCTTGACTGATAATTTTAACACAACATTAGGTTGCTCTTAAAACTGGAGCATAACACACTTCCTCAACATAATTTTATATGTTTTCATCCGCGAGTTCGTATAATAGATGTTTCCGTGATAAGTTTTCATTGTGGTTATTACCAATAGCTTTAAAAATAAACTTTTTAAACATTCAAACATTCCAAACACGAATAAACATTCCAAAATAAAAGAAACAAATATGAAAATTCGGTGAACACTGAATCAAATTTTATCCGTCAAAATATATGTTTCACATTATGGTCATACAGATTGGAGGGGATTTTTATAGATTTTCAGTGTTCTCTTCTGACACTGTCATTGTATTGCTTCACACATTTTCGGTGTTTTGCATTTTTAAGCTCGCTGTACAGGAATCGTGTTTACATTAGACGTCAGAGCCTATTTTAAGCTTTTTGACCTGGGGGGGGGGATTTCGAGACAGGGCGCAGTTTTTTTAGTCGAACCGGTCGTATTTTTAGGTGAAATGGCGCATCTTACTTAGATTATCTTTACTTTAAGTTGAAGTATTGGCTATGTAAAACGGATGAATATGAGTTAATGTCTCTAAACGATCGTTTCGCTGTTTTTACATAAAATTGCAAATTGTGTCTTAGTGCGGCCAATTTTTTTATATTCAATGACGGAAATTTTCTTGAAGAATACATAATAGGGTGGAAAATCACACGATTGTATGCATAGTGGTACTGTGACCTTTACTGCTGTTCCATCAAACCATCTAAATATCATGAATACTAGGGACCTCTTGTCCCCACTTATCTAAAAGCTAATCTAAAACTATCAAAATTGTAATGACAATTTATCAAAACCCTTAAACGTTATTCTCAATATACACTCAGAATTCTATTGTATTGAGAATGGGGAAGTGTTTATGTTCAAAGAGTCAAACTTAAAGTACCGAAACAGTTGAAATCAGTGACTTAAAAGATCGAATGTTGTATCTGTTTTTGCATACTAATCAAGTAAATTTTATCCGATTTTGCCAATTTTCATTTTATTTGAATTTACACACTTAGAATCGCACTAGTACTACGCAGATAATAAGATAAAGCACGCAATAGATTTATGGAAAAACTATATATCTAGCAACAGCTGGGTTCTTTCAGCTGGTATCTAGTTAATTGTTAGTTGATCCTTTGTTACCTGTCACACAAACAAATTTATGAAGAGATCAGCAAGTGCAAGATAATAACCAAACATATCACATTAGCTATTTTGCTAACTAGTTAGTAAATGGGGTTAGTTTGCGCACTAGATGTGACATCGTGTGCACAAAACACCCACGTGTTAGCAATAGATGTAAATACGCAAATAACTATCTCTGTAGCGAGCTACAGACACAATGGATAAGGTGTACGGTACGGGTTCGTACACTAACATCGGACTCATTAATTTTGTTTCCTCGTAAAAAGTTTGAAGTCACTTGCGGGATGTTAGGATGGAGTGTCCTTATAATGTAATTTTGACATCGAAATTTTCGATGAAGGAGATAAATTCCGAACACTAGAACGATGTGATTCCAAACAGTTTCAGTGAAACATTGAAATTTTTAACTCAAATCAACGTTCTCGACTAATAACTATCTCTATAAATTCTTAGCTGTTTTCTACTGTTAACAACTTATCAGTATTTTTCTTTGCCAGTTTTTAAAATTTTGGTCGTCAGCTGGGGTCGCCTGTGTGTTTTTAGGTCTTTTGATTATATCTAAGGCAAAATAAACGCTGTACAAAGAACGATGTCTGACTCTAACATCGTCGACAACCTCCTCCTCCCACCTTTAACTTCTCTAGCTTAGGATGGACCATTCCATCTTCAGGCGGCCCTCGAACTTTCTAAGAATATTCACAATTAGTTGAATGCCATTGTGGCGTTTGATGGTTTTTTCGCACGAGAATATTTTCAGAAAGCAGTTTGTTGAGATTTGACAGATCCGACTAGAAGTAAAATATTTAATTGACGCACAATTGACTAATTTGACTAAGTTTTTTTATTTTTTGTTTTGTTTCGATGAAGCTTTTTGCAGAAAAACCGTAATGAAGTTAGGGACGCTACTATGATTATTGCAGATTACGTCCTAGCTTTTAAATGAAAATTGCGACAGAATTTTCGCATGATTTTTGTGATCAGTTTCCCATTTAACAGAAACAAGCAAAGGGCATTGACTGAGTAAAATTAGTGCTCGTATGTAGTGTAAGTAATTTCCAAAAATTATAAAATAAAAATTGCATTGTTATATGACGTTTATGATTCCTTTTTGTGAATCAGGTAGTGGGTTATTTATACTTCTATAATATAAAATATATAGAACATAAAAAATATTCGGAGGCTGATGAGTTGTATAAGTAAAAGCATACAGTACAAATAATTCTAAGCGGTAGCTCTTTCCAAGCCTCCAAATACGACACTTATCAATTTGGTGTTCACACTTGTAGCAGTGTGTTGTGTTGTGGCTTAGCATTATGAAACATAGTTGGTACTAATGTAAACAGCATATTAAGTTTGTGTGTCTCTAAGGAAGTCTTAAACTTTAACCGGTAACTCCCAATGTATACAACACAGCGATTTTTCTCAGCGCCATGATTAGCCACAATAGTTCTCGAAATTGACAACTATGCCGTGCCGTATGCATCGTCGTTGATTTCGATTTAAATATAATTTTTGGTCACGCTGCCAACAGTTGATTTAGATTTTGTGGAAATTTCGAATTTGTGCGCAACTTATATGTCTAATTAAAAAGTCTCCCTACAAATGCAATTGAAAAATTAGATTATATTTCAAAAATTTAGAGAAACAAATTTCGATACATAGAAAATTGCTTAACGAAATTCTACAATATTCTACGAAATTTTAAAATTATTCAAATGAAAAGTGGAATTTTTCATTACATTTTTTTAAAGCCGAAATATCCGCTTTCCCTTTATAGTGTTGTGATACGTTTTTTTTATACAACCAAATTGGATTATTGCAATCCGCGGTGTAACCCGTCGATAAAACTTTCAGCGCTCGGTAAGAGCCATCAGGCCAAGGTTTCGGGTATTTGAAAGCTGGAACAAATCTTGAGTTTTCGGTAAACTTGACCCATCCGAAGTCAAGCTGCAGTAACATGTCGCGGCTAGCATTAACAATGTCATCATGGGAATGAAAATCACGCGATGGACCGGTTTTCTTCAACTTCATTCCAATGGGTTTCTTTACCGTTCCACCGGTTTTCTTCATCGTTCCACCGGTTTTCTTCACCGTTCGACCGGTTTTCTTCACCGTTCCGCCGGTTTTCTTCACCGTTCGACCGGTTTTCTTCACCGTTCGACCGGTTTTCTTCACCGTTCCGCCGGTTTTCTTTACCGTTCCGCCGGTTTGTTTGGTTGCTCGTGTAACTGAAATTATAATTATTACTGATCATGTAACAGCAAAAGAACCGCTAAGGACGCGTGTATATGGATATGTGTAATGAATCGGCATTCGGTATTCTGTCTTCAAAATAAACAACTTGTAAGTAGCGTGTCTAGAGTAAAGTCAACGTGTATTAAATTTTTTTAATGTGCATGTGCTATTCTACATGGGATTATACATTCTTTGGGATAATAACGACAAGACGATCAATACACGTGCCAAAGACTTGTTTTTTCGTTTTTCTTTTCTGTGATGCATTATAAACTACACAAAAAAATGGTCGAAAACACAGTGCAATTGCTTTTATTAAGGGACTTTTGAAATCGTTTTCTTAAATGTAGTCAACAAGAAAACAAACTTTTTATTTAAATTTTACGTAACATATATCGAATTCCAAACGGGTTTCGAGTCGATAAGAAAAATCCTTGATGATGACTGTCTAGCAGTCGAAACCCGGTTGGAATTAGATGTTAAGTTCAATTTAAATAAAATAGTTTGTTTTCTTGTTGATTCGTAGTTTTTTCATAAAAGAAAACGATTTCGAAAGTCCCTTAACAAAGACGTGTTGTTATTACTGCTACCACCAATCTCTAATGAGACATAAGTAGAGTTGGGAAAAGTGAAGAGTAACCAGCTTAATAACTATTGACAGTAAATGGACCTCATCTAAGTTTTTACTTGGTTAGCACTCTAAAGTTTAAAGTGTTCATCATTACACATCAAAAATAAAGTCGTTTCACTCACACGTACGTGTGGAATAGAAGAAACGTAAAGACAAGCACTATTTCTGTGTATTGGAAAACGTGTGGAACATATAAAACGAAAGAAACAAACGAAATCCACCAAAATTAAACCCTTATGAAGAGGCACGTTTAAGTAAATGAATCTTAATGCGTTTTTAGAGTCATAAAAAAACAAATTTGGAAGCAGGTCTTTACAGTACTAAAAAGCTCTTTCGTAAAACTACAAGTTCAAATTGAAGCATGAGCCAAGTAGATTTTGTACGTACTTCCAAATTTTTATGTTGACGTGTGTGAAGGTTAGAGGTCAACCCGAAGGAATAAGACGACTGTAAAAAATTCGGTAGACTAGCAATAACTCATTTGTTGTTAACAATAAATTGTCGAATTCAGCTAAGAAAATGAGATGAAATTGCTAAAACTAACTTCTCTATGCAAACGATATGAAGAGTCACCTGACTATTACACCATGTTGTACGTAACTTGTAATTAGTAAGAGAAAATCGTTTTCTCAAATCAAATTTTCATTGAAATTGATTGGTAACGCTGGATAGAAATCATAGTTTTGTATAAGATTCGTTTCGTCATTGTTTGGTTACCAGCAGCCCGTAGCGTAAACCCATGCTGCAGCCTAATTTTTATAAAAACTGGACGTTGACCTGCTATATTCTTAAACAATCGGATGAAGTTTTAAGAAAAACTAAAACTAATGCTGAAAACAAACGAGACATTGAAAACGTGTTTTGGTCCTATAGTTTTCATTGACAAATGCAGCAATCGTAATTTTCGATAGAGAAATTTCTAATTTTATTTGACAGTTGCGACAGGTGGTATGCCAGGTGCTGGTGGACCTGCTCCAGGCGCTGGCGGTGCTGGACCAACCATCGAAGAAGTCGATTAAAACAATCGATCGAAACGAACATCGTAAATTCCTCGTTTAAGACCACACGTGACTGCAGTTTTGACCCCAAATTCGATGAATTATGTTTCATCAAAAACCAGATAAAAATGATGTAGTGATTAAATTTATAATCATGACAAACTCAAAGAACCATCTATCTAATGACTAGAGACAAAAAATATTATCTGCTATAGAGTATTATGATGAAAGAGAAAGAAATATTTTGACAAGTACCCCAAGGCAAGTTATAATAAACTGGTCTTCGGCCCTCTCGCTCTCAACGTAACATGTTGAAAGAGAAGTAAATATTTTGACAAGTACCCCAAGGCAAGTTATAATTAACTAGTCTTCGCTCTGATCATAACAGTCTATACGGAAAAAACACTACCTATCAGACTTTCCTCCCAATTTTAATGCGACACGTAGCGGAAATGTTCTGTGAAAACGTCAATCCGAAATCGGAAGTTCATGCAATTAAAACAATGTAAAAGTGTACTGCAACAATAGAAACTAGGACAAAAAATCTAAAATTTTCTATTCGTGATTTGCACGCAATGCTACTTTCTATGTTAAAAAATTTGAATATTGGACATAAGTACACTCTCCGTTGCAAATCGCCAATGGACATCGTATTTATCGGAGTTGGAATTGTAATTAGTTTTACATTTTGACCTTGTTAGATGCACAAACTGCAAATTAAATAAAATCGAACTACTTTTATGATCAATTCACGACATACAACCACACACATTCAAAAGTACGGTCATTATTATATAAATTTCTTATTTCTCTTACTTTTTTCATTTGTCAATATACTCGTTATGGAGAAATTAGAGAAGTTGAAGAAATAAGAAATTTATAACATGATGGTACTTGTAAATGTGCATGGCTGTACTTAAAATAATTACTGGACATCTGATATTTTTACTCCATTTTCATACAAAGGCAAACAACATGTACTTCTTAGTCATGCCATTTTTGACAACCACGTGTCGGAAAGTCGTTTTAGAACACATTTTAGCGCTTCCTGGATATTTTGAAAGTCGACAATATATTGTACTAATTTAAGTTGGTTTTTTCTTTGGTGGTTTCGTCGATTTTTTTGGTTTTATTTAGTAATTGTCATAGTCTCTTAAGAAACAGCACATAAATAGAACTCTTACAGTTAATACCACAATTAACACACTCAAAAGGTGAACATTTAATTTGGTAAAATCAACTTCAACAATATAGCTTCTAATTTCAAGCTTCATGCTTACTACAAGGCTTACTACTGAGTGAAAAAATCTAAAAGTTTCTTCTAATTTCAAGCTTCATGCTTACTACAAAGCTTACTACTGAGTGAAAAAATCTAAAAGTTTCTTCGATATCGACTAATTTTTGAAGCCCGGTCCCGAGTCCGGCCGCTCGCACATCTCTACTAACAACACCCTATCACTTATTAATATTATAAATTCGACAGCATTGTTTCACCTAATCCTCATCTATCTGTTTATGGAAATCCTAATCTGTGTAAATACAAACACAGAGCAGGTTAAAACAGCGCTAACAAATCAATATTAATACTAACATTGTCGCTTAGGAACATGCCGGTTCAAGGAACGTTTCCGACGTACACGTTCTTCGGATTTTTCGCTGATGCTCTCTGCATCTTTGAACTCGTCTTCACTGGAGTTTTCAGATGAATCTTCGGACTCTTCTCCTTCGATGAAGTCATCTTCGTCGGAACTGGATTCAATCTCAGGTCCTGATAGAAAGTCTTCGTCGGCAGTACCTAAAAAATAAATAAAAAATCACATGTAATTCGGATGATTGAATTAATGCACAATTTAATGAAGTCTAATCTATGTCATATGATTGAATAAGAGGAAAATAATGGGCAAATGGTCGAACGGTGGGGGAGAAGATTCTCCATTGTTGTTTCCTACTTGATTAATTTGCAGCCAATATGGCTCGGAAGAACCATCGAAGTTGCGAGGAAACGTTTTCATGAACTAGCTTTGCGACTGGTAGTTTTAATTCGAAGTAGTTGCAGAAAGTCCTAGTAAAAATTACAATTTTACGAATTCTGAAACTACTTTTGCTTCATACACTAGCAATTACATCGACCTTACAAAAAATCGAAAAAAAGACGAATATTTTTACAGCAAGAGCTTTGGCTTGGTATTGTTATTTACCATTGTCTTTTTGTGCCTGATCAGCGGCCGGTTGCTCCATAGGTTCGTCAACATCACAATCACTACCATTTCGGTCAGTTGCGCCGTCTAGATCTGCAAAAATAAACTTGACTAATTTACGGTCGATATCTCACGCATCAAAGTAGTTTAAACGTCTATACTCAAAAAACATTAGATCTAGAGAAAAAAATCATTTTTGCGTGCGAGATTAGGGAAGAGAATACAGGGCCATTTAAGCGACGCCGGTTTTCGGTTAAATCGGTCACTGTAAAACTGGCATTACCAGTTTTTTATAGAGTTATACGAGTTTTTTTCGAAGATTTAACCAAATTCAAGCTTTCTATGAAGTTTTGTAAATGTTAGAACGTTCTTTTGACTCAGAAGAACCCATAACAAATAGTTATATCCCACACCGTTCTATTGTTACATTTCAGAAATGAAAGAGTTGCACCTAATTAAAAATATTTCTACGAGGATCTTTATTGGATGGATTCTCCGTTGCGCCAGCCTCAAACTCTAGTAACAAACGAATTATTAACATAATACGTTGGATAAACTAAGCACAATTATACACATTCCTCTATTCGCGATTTGCAAGTTCAACAGGATGACACTACTTTCTATAAAATTTGAATAGCGGACATAAGTATGGTCAACGTTTGCTCACTACACATTCATGTCACCAAATAATCATTATGTTCGATTACTTCCGCTACGCGTCGCACCGTTAGTTGCAAATCGCAAATCCGTTTTCTAATTATGACCACTGAGAAGCGGTATTCGAATTATGTCAGATAGGTTAGGTTGCTTTTAGGTCCTTTTGCTTGTAGCCCAAACGAGACCCCAAAATCGTTCTTTTCTATGTCGATCAACGTTTAAACTACTAAAATTAAGAAGGTGATAATACATTTCTCCACTTCAAAATATATTACAGTGGAAGGCATTCATATTTGTGCTTAAATTCGATTCAGCTGTTTGATCAGCTGGTCCATGTAAACAAACAAACTTTGCCAGTTTTAAAATTGAGAGTAGATAAAAATGGCAACGGGGATTTGTTTAATATCATTGACAAAGAAATGAGAAAAGTCGTTGCATTTCGAATGTATTAGTATTTAGTAACAACGGGCTAACATTTGTTTCGACCCGACTTCGATTCATTTGATGGTAAATTAAAATCTCTAGCCCAAAGCCTATTTTAAGTAATTTTAATTACTCAATTTTTTTTGGTAATTTTCAGTAATTTTAGTAATTTTTGGTAATTTTTAGTAATTAAAATTACTTAAAATAGGCCCTGCTTTGGCCGATCTAGGAAAATAGTAAATTATTTTCGAAGTACAGGAAAGTCTGATGGAACAATTCACCCATTGAAAATTAACAGTATCGCATAAACACGTTAACGAATAAATTCAAATTAATTATGTCGTGGCGACCGAAGATTTGCCATGAAACAAATGCTTTCGAAAATGTTAGACTATCAATAGATGCCTATCACGTGTGCATTACATACACTAATGTCTCAATGCGAGAAGGAAAGAGATCGATAGATGGTTATTATTGAAGCCGCAAATTGTATGATATTCGTTCGATTGGAAGTATTAGTGTTGTGCATTGATACGCCTTTTATACTGATTTAGCTGAATAAACGTATATTCTATAAGTACTTCTTGGATTTTAAATGTAATTTAAAATCCAACAACTATTCATCGAAATCAACCTACCTAATCCCAAAACACCAAAAATTTAAAATTTTCCAATTGAACGAATTAGCAGCTTCAATTAAAGCGATCCGTCGATCTCTTATCTTCTCGCTTTGAGTCATTAGTGTATTTAATGCACACATGCTGGACACCTATTGAGACAGTCTAACATTTTGATGTTATTATGTGATGATTATGTGATATTGTAAATTTGTCTGGTGAATTGTACCATCAGACTGACCTATACGTGGACAATAATTTATTACTTTTTTTACAGTGGCGGATTAACGTTTTCAGCGCCAAATTTTAAAAATGCAGCGCCAATTTTGTTTTGTTTTTCCATTTTGATGCACTCATTTTAGAGAACACTATTAGAAATTTGTACGGTGCACGAGTTTCTCCAGCTCTGAGTTTTTCCAGCGCCATGGGCACGGTACCGAATTTCCCATAGGGAATCCGCCACTGCTTTTTTAATTCGGGTAAAGATTTTAATTTAACATAAAATGAATCGAAGTCGGGTCGAAACAAATGCCCGTTGTTACTAATACATGCGACTCTTCTTATTTCTTTGACATTTTTATCTACCCTTAATTTTAAAACTGGCAAAGTTTGTTTGTTTACATGGACCAGCTGGTCGAACAGAACTGGATAAAAAAACGTACGTACGATCATTATTTACAGGGGGTTGTTGTTCACATATAATGTCACACGTGCTGGGCCCTCATCTTTCCCTTTGCAATTACTTACCGTTTGGTGATGTGCTTGATTTTGTATATTTTTCCGGGTCGGTAGTCGATTGATCTGTAGTGGGCTCTCCTTCATCGTCACCCACGTTTTTGGTAGCTGCTGTGCCTATGGTATGCGAAAAAATGCTATAAAATTACAACCGAGTTCTTTTGTAAAATATGACCCACTTTGCTGTGTCTGCACGACTACACTTAAAAAACAAACTGCAGTGCTTGTGAAATCGGTTAAACTATCGCGAGCTAGTTTCTTATAGTATGTGTGTGTGTGATTAAAATTTTTTGAAGTTGTTAATAACTATCACAACGAGATAAAGGTCTTCTTTGCGCGATATAGTGATGATGTATTTACAACTGAGTTACAAATGTTTTTTTTATTTACCGTTTGTTGATTTGCCCTCTTTTACTGTCGCATTCATGACCGATTGTTGAAGTGCCTTACTGTCACCATCATTCGCCTGTTTATCAGCTGCATTGCTCAGACTACCAATAAAACCATTACATCGACCTTCCAAAAAATCGAAAAAAGACGAATATTTTTACAGCAAGAGCTTTGGCTTGGTATTGTTATTTACCATTGTCTTCTTGTGCCTGATCAGCGGCCGGTTGCTCCATAGGTGCGTCAACATCACTATCACTACCATTTCGGTCAGTTGCGCTGTCTAGATCTGCAAAAATAAACTTGACTAATTTACGGTCGACATCTCGCGCACTAAAGTATTTTAAATGTCGATACTCAAAAAACATTAGATATAGAGAAAAAATCATTTTTGCGTGCGATCTATTGGCAGATAGGTTAGGTTGATTTTAGGCACTTATAGGCTACACGAACCAAGTGAAATTGTCTAAAATCTACCGCACACAACTTAACTTTTTTTTTCGTAATTGACATGAGCTGTCAGAATTTAGCATCCAGAATGTAGATACATACATAAGAAGTGCGTTGCTCTTTTCCATGCTTTTGCTACTACTTTTGCTACTTTTGCCACATGCCAATTAAAACAAGAGGAGACCTAGACCCTGCGACGTTAGCCACTTACGACCAGTGTATCTAGCGTGTGTGACTCTAGGGCGTCGGTAAACCTACTTCGTCTGTAATCCTATTGTGTCCGTAAGTCCGTAACCCACTGCGTCCGTAACTATAGTGCCGTTCTTGACCCGTTAAACGCAGAGTTTTTTATGAAATTTGTGCATCTTAGAAATTGCACATATATACCGTACGAAGCTTCCATCGAATAATGTACTTATCTGCAAACAGCACTTAGTGTCCTAGAGTAACGGTCTCAGTTCAATAACGTAAATTTCTCGCCAACTCAGTATTCAATTACCTTTCAAATAAAACCAAAATTAGGAAAATCGGATGAAATTTGCTCGATTCATATGGAAAAAGTATTTAGGGCCGAGTAGCCTATCACTCTATTTTGATTAACTTTTTTTTTCCTTAGTAACGTGTATTTTGCCGTAGTTATAGTAAGACCCTAGCTCTAGGATAGACGGACATTTTTTCGGGGGGATTTGTCATCTAGAGCCATAGGCGAATGCTTTGCCCATCACCGCAAAACGGCGGCTTAATCTTAACAGTCCTTGATACGTACGGGGATAAAAAGTTAAAAGTGGTCAAAAGTGGTCACTGTCTTTGCTATGATTTACCGTTTGGTGATGCACTCCACTTTTTATTTTTTTCCAGGTCGGTGCTTGGTTCTTCTGTGGTGGCCTCACCATCACCCACGTTTTCGGTAGTACCTAGATATTAAAACAAAATGATTACAACCGAGATCTTTTCTATAAAATATGGCCCACTTCGCTTTGACAAATTTACAAATTTACAAATTTAACAAAGTTGAAAAGTTAGGCACAATGTGAGAATTGACTTTGTTATTGTTATTTACCGTTTGATGATGAGCTCTTGCGTTTCTTCTTTTTTACCCGGTCAGCGGCCGACTGCAGGGAGGCTATATCGTCACCAACATTAAACTTTTTGTCAGTTTGATTTTTGCCTAGATTTGAGAATAAACTCGATCATATGTTTGTGATGAACTGTTACGACTGTTTTCTTGTTTACCGTTTGTCAATTTGCCCTCCTTTTCAGTCGCACTTGTGATTGGTTGTTCTAGTGCCTTACTGTCACCATCATTCGCCTGTTTATCAGGTGCAATGCTCATACCTGTAAAAATAATCGAATAAATTTACAACATCATCTGAAAATCGTTAGAAGTCAAAATTATAGACGCTGATACGCTACAACGAATATACTACAATTTAAATTTGATTAAAAAGAAGACATCGGAAGAACCTATAAAGTTAAAAAAAAAATTCTCATGAAAATTTTCCATTTGCCACAGGTTTTGCATCTACAACAGCCTGGTAGATTTCATTCGAAGTCCTGGTAAAAATTTCAATGTTACGAATTCTGAAACTACTTTTGCAATTACTTCAGACTACCAATAAAACCATTACATTGACCTTCCAAAAAATCGAAAAAAAGACGAATATTTTTACAGCAAGAGCTTTGGCTTGGTATTGTTATTTACCATTTTCGTTTTGTGCCTGATCAGCGGCCGGTTGCTCCATAGGTGCGTCAACATCACTACCACTACCGTTTCGGTCAGTTGCGCTGTCTTGATCTGCAAAAATAAACTTGACTAATTTACGGTCGATATCTCGCGCACTAAAGTATTTTAAATGTCGATACTCAAAAAACATTAGATCTAGAGAAAAAATCATTTTTGCGTGCGATCTATTGCCAGATAGATTAGGTTGATTTTAGGCACTTTTAGGCTACACGAACCAAGTGAAATTGTCTAAAATCTACCGCACACAACTTGGTATTGTTATTTACCGTTTAAAGATGAGCTCTTGCGTTTCTTATTTTTTACCCGGTCAGCGGCCGACTGCAGGGAGGCTATACCGTCACCAACATTGAACTTTTTGTCAGTTTGATTTTTGCCTAGATTTGAGAATAAACTCGATCATATGTTTGTATGATAACAGTCGTAACAGTTCATCTTGTTTACCATTTGCCAATTTTCCCTCCTTTTCAGTCGCATTCGTGGTTGGTTGTTTTAGTGCCTTACTGTCACCATCATTCGCCTGTTTATCAGCTGCAATGCTCAGACCTGTAAAAATAATCGAATTTTACAACTGTTGTAGCTGGAAATTATCTGGAAATCGGTAGAATTCAGAACGGCGTGGAATGCCTGTATGACGTAGTCTACAATTTTAAAGTTATTAAAATTTTTAACTTATAAGCCAAGTATACATCAACCAGTAAAATGAAATATCTATATAAAAAAAAATAAATGAAACGTACTACAGTTCCACAACAGGTGGAATGTAAGTTTTAAAATATCGTGAACTTTTTTTTAATGCAATAAATATTGACATTTCAAATTTCGTATTCTAGCTATTTTTTTGTAATAGTAGATTACGTCCGTGGGTCCAAATTTATATTTATAGGCCGACCCGAAGGCGAGGGCGGTATTCTTACTCATCAAGGACCCACAGGCGTAATCTACTATTACAACAAAATAGCTATGTTATCTACAGATAATGGATAAATAACATCCCAATAGTATTCGTTTATCCCAATAATATATAGTTACTATCCAAAGAACATACATCGCAATAGTATTCGAAATTTACCCCAATAATATATGGATGTAATCCAGATAATATACGGATATTATCCAGTTAATACATACTGATAGTATCTAGACAAAATATCGGAATAACATCCGTATATTATCTGGGTAATTCGTCTGTATTATCATATATTATAGATAGATTTTGAATACTATTGGGATAATATCTATATATTATCTGCATAAGCATAATATAGAGTTTAATCCGAATCAGATAGAGCAATTAAACTCTAGGAACCAACTTACAGTGATATCAATAATACCAAAAATTTATAAGAAAACCCCCAGAATCATGTAAAAGCCAACAAATTCTTAAAGTTCTTCGGCTGAGAAGAGTTAGGAGCGACAGCGGACAAACAAATTTTGCATGATAATTTCAATTTCAATTCCAATTTCAACAGCTCATGCAAAAAATCTGGTACATACCATCGAAAAATGATGGTCCTGACCCTGTCGTCAGTTGTAGCTCTTCAGGATAAATTACAATGAGCAAAATATTTTTCCTCTTGAGTCTTGACTATTCCTAACTCTTCTCAGCTCACGAACTTCAAGATTTTGATGGATGTTATATGATATTGTGAGTTCTCTTATAAATTTTTGGTATTATTATCAATGTAAGAGAATTGACTTCTACATTTTTCGGATTATTGACATCACATTATCCACCTAAACCATCTAAATAACTTACGACTTTCATACTTTTGACCTATAAACTTATAACTTATAATTATAAGTCATGTTTACATGTGTATATGGGCGTATGAGAGAAGTTGGAGAAATAAGAAATTTATAATACGATGGTACTTCTAAACGTGCATGGCTGTACCATATTTTATATCCATTGATTATCAAAGATCGGGAAAATTCAGCAATCAATGTAATAAAAGAATATCTGGAATACAATGATGATGTAGAGGAAATATTTTAACACTTAAAATGTACCCAGAGCATCAATCTGAGATTGCTGGACGTGTGACCGAAAGAAAATTAAGCGCGAGCGTACGTATGTATACTACGAAACAAGAAAATAAAATCAATCAATCCGCTGTCAAAAATTTAAGCGCGTTTCACGAGCTGATGTACACTTGGATATAAGCTCTATCGTTGAGTTAGTGTTTCACGCAGTAAAATCGCAATACGTTTAACTTTATCAATTTTGTAAGTTGAAAAAGCAAAAATTCATATTAGAAAGAGATGGCTTATTTACTTTGAAACGTAATTTCTCAGTGATCGTACCAATACTCGGACAAGAATGAGTCCTCGGACACCTATTGTTCTTTCATTCATAAACTTATTTTATGAATGAGAGAACAATAGGTGTCCGACGACTTATTCTTGTCCGAGGATTCGTACGCTCACCCTTCAAAATGTGGTAAATATCTATACTATGAAAAAAAAAATGAAATAAAATAATTTTAGTTGTTAAAATTTACGAAATTTCACGCTGCACTGCATCTCAGAAGTTTAGAATTATCAATTTGATTGCAAATAAGTTGACGTAAAACTTATGAATTATGAGAGAACTTTTATACATTTTGTATGTAGAAATTACTCATAATTTTCGAGTTATACATCAACTTATAGTTATAAGTAAAAATCGTAATCTCTCTAACGAAATATTATACGTTGTACCGAACCGTGTACAACATGGGCCAGAAATCTTTTGTAACATCCTTGTGATGTTAGGAGAATATTATCGACTTTGCAATTTTGTGAGAACATTTCTGTGTTTCGGCAAAAAATTTGTGACAATACAAAAATTGTGGACTGATTTTATGTAACTTTTTAAGAGAGTACACTAAAATTGTAAGGAGATCACTTGCAAGATTTCTGACACATGGTGTACAGTTAATCTTTCCTAAAAGCAAAATCTTGTTATCTTACTTGTTATGTTATGCATGCCAAGTAAATGCCTCTTAAAATTGTTAATGTCAAGGAACACGCCGTGTTTCTTTGAAGATTTCGGTTGTGGCGTGGAAGAACATTTACAAAAAGGACAGTCCAACGATGCATTGTCATAATTTATAATCTGCATTGGGGTCTGTGAAAATTTAGTTGGTTTAGTTTAGATAAAATTATAAGTAAATCAGACTCACTGATGTATTGAAGGATTTATAGGGCTTTAAAACAGATTTTAGTGTATCCAAAAGCTTTGACTTCGCTTCTACGTTCTAAAACAAGAAAAAAAGAATGAAAATTTTTAGGTACTCAAAACATTTTTTTTTTACAAAACCCTAGTACATTGTGTATATTATTAGTAGAACAGATTCTGAACTGAAACATTATTTCAATAAACTTGCCAAATTAAGCTCCGACTATTTCGAAAAATACTATTCTGAACAATAAGTTACGTAATATTCCTGGAAAAAACCCAAATTTTTTCAAACTCAGTGACAAAAGGTAAAACTTTCGTTGGTTTGTTTGTTTGGTGCTTTCAGTAGTTATACTGTTTGGTGAGCAGAAGTGACTGACTGTCGTAAAAAAAAACGTTGGGCAATAGAGGAAATAGTGCTCCGACTTAGGGTTTTAACTTACTAAGATACTATTTGCTAGTTGACTATTGTCGACCTTATCTGTTTGTATATTTAGACACTCCAGAGATATTTTGATTGTAAATGTACAGTTTGAGACTCACCGACTTTAAGGTGCTCCTGATTAAAGCTTTCTTTTCGTCTATATCGGAAAAATGCAATGTTCTACTTCTCGAATCTTTGTTTAGTGGCATCTAAAAAAAATAATAAAATAGTTTTATGAGTTGAACTACTTTTAGTTCATAGTGAGCGGACCCGGTAATACAATGGAGCGTCAGTGAAACATAAATTTACTTTAGCTTTTCCACTGCAGCTAGTAAAACCTTATACACAAATATGAGCAATTTTTTTAATGAGTGGACCAGCTGAAAATCAGCTGAAGCAAATTCATATCTAAATTGCACGAAATATAACTAACCTGCCGCTTATCGGCTTTCCGTTTTTTCAACGAGTCTTCATCAGACTCTGTGGCAGAATCGTTCACCCGGTGTTTTTTGGTTTCAGGTTTTTTCGATGAGGCCCTTACGTCTCTATCAGTCTCTGTAGCAGAATTATTCGCCAGCCGCTTTTCGCATTTCGGGTTTTTCAACGATACACCGTTCGCCTGTCGCTTTTGGGTTTCCCGCAATTCTATATCTTCATCATAAACTGTGGCAGAACCGTTTGAACCACGTTTCTCGGTTTTCAGTTTTTTCAATGTCGTGTCTTCATCGGACTCGAAAATGCGTGGCCGTTTTTTGGTCGTCTTTTTGAACGATTTGTCGAACCCATGTGGACTTTTCTTACGTTCAACCTGGAAATAATTTAAAAGAATGTGAGACCCATATTTTCGTATCAATAGTTGGAGATATTACACAAAATTTGTGCCACAAATGACTTTTTAACTCCCTCTCCCTTGGTCCCACTATATATCCCATTCACATTAACTCTTCCCTCTCCATAGCTTTTTCTATCGTTTAAATACCGTTATAAAACCCTACAGCACATGAAACATTAGCGATGTTGTGAGTTTCTTTCCCTCAAAACATCGCAAAGGTTTTAGACCTGTACTCGAGTCTCATACGTTCACGCATATGTTTGTAACACGACGAGTTCGACTCTTTAAGGGAAACCTATTGTGTTTGTCCAGAGATATCAATTTAACAAGATAAAAATGTCCGTTTGTCTGTGCGTTCTCTGAGTAAAACGCATATAATTTTGAAAATCCTAAATGGTACGTTTGAGTTCAGCTGCTGTCATGGAATATTGTGTATACTTGCTGGCCAAGCCTTCCTCGACTCAGCAGCACCGAGGCGACGTGTGCACATCTTATTAAAAAATATCTGGTGTGCTGGTAGTGCTCGACCTACCCTACCACCTCCTATTACAAGCCAAATTAAAAAATTTTCATCAGGAAATATAAGTCAAAAACCAAAAATTCAAATTTTCTATGTTAGGCAATCTCGGCAGGGACATATTTTGGACCATCAGTATCTTCAGCAGTTTTATAGAGTTTTCAATGATCTACATTCCGCTAGAAGATTGTTTTAAAAAATACTCTCAACTTTCCGAGATATCGCCATCGGAAACTCAATGTCGCCCGGGAGACTTCTTCCCAGACTCTCTTAGATCTATCGATCACATGCCCGAACACAGTTTTCGATTATCTATGTTTTACACACACAGGCTGTCGCGGGCCTAACTATTCTCAAAATTCGATACGGCCTATATTGTTGAAATTACGTGAACGTTTTGAAAAGTGAACAGTAGATTGAAATCAATAAAAGTATAAAACAGGTACAGTCCATTGGCTAATTAATCTTCGTGCTTACAATTTATGTCAAAATATTCGATTATTATTGGTAAAAAATAATAATAAAACGTGAACTGGGTGTAATTCTCAAGAATAGTTGAATACTTCGTTCTTTCAATTTTCCATCATATTGAAAAATTGAATTGAATATTATAAAATTATACTTGCCTCGATATTTAAATCATCGTCTGAAGAAAGTTCAATGCATTCGACCTGCAATTATGTAATGTTTTCAAATCAGAAGTGATGTAAACGAGGTGAACAATTTACTTTTACTGTCGTTCGAAGAAATGGCAATGGCTCATCTTCTTTTTTGATTTTATAAGCCTGTTTGTTGTAACGCTGAGGAATAAAAGATTATTAAGAATATATGAAGAAAGTATGAAGAAATTTTGGTACTTTCCATTAAAAGAAGTTCCAATCGAAAAAGAACTCCATCGAGCATGATATAGAGATATATAGAGTTTTCAAGAAATTTTTATTAGTTTTTTTTCTTGTATTTTTATAGAATTAGACTTCTTCAAATTGTAATCAATTTTCACACAGTTCTAACCAAGTCCAATCATAAATGTTTATTATTGACCTTACCAAGAAAATTGACTAGACTATGGAACTAAACAAACATACCCGAATTGTACTGGAATCAACCAACTTGGACATTTTTATGACAAGAAAACGATTTGAAGGGAAATTTGATTTGAAAAAGAGCTTGCGGAAAGTATGAATCGCTATAAGAACTTCTCCGTCATTTGTCAGTTCCCGAAAGTTCTGAGCAACTGAAAATCGATCGTCTGTTCTCGGCCTTACACAATGATTTTCAATGCTGAACTGCGACGCGAGATGTTAAAATTTTTCATCCATAAAAGTTTACCGCCACAATGAATTTACACAACAGTTTTACACTACGTCGATATTGTTTATCTCAAATTCATGTTGTGCTGAACTGTGTATTAGAAAGTCAATGGAACTAAATAGAAACTTGCCGATGTGAAAGTGACAGCCTAATCTGATTTTATTAATGAAATTAACATTTTCCGTTGCCATAACAGAAAAATTCGACATTAGGTGTTGTTGTGCATATTTTCGCGTTCGTCGTTTTGTGTAGAGTCACTTACATTTCGTTAAAAGAATGCTCGGTGAAGTCTTCATACATGGATCTTTACTACAGAGTAATTATAATAAAAAAATAGTACCTCTAACGCCTCTTGAAAAACAATTCTGTCTCCTATTTTCGGTAGCAGCTCCTTTAAATGGCTTTCGTTCAGTTTGTTCAGCTTGGTCATATCGAGAGCATTATCTTTAAAAAGTATTTAATAAAAACCTTACTGATATCCAAAATGTAACGAATATACCCAAAAATGTTTTTATGATCGAGGACGTCGCATCGAACTTGATTCCCGATAGAAATTCTTCCATGGTGACCTTCAATGAATTACAATGGAAAGAAAATCTAAAGATCATATCTGTATTCCGCACATGTTTTAAAACTTATTAGAATGATAATAATTTGGTTTAATAACAAAACCAACAAGCAAAAATGCTTTGCTGCCAAATATAGTTCTATTTTGTTCGCAAAAATGTCAAACATTTTTTTACGGTACATTTTTGATTTACTGACCCGTTTCAGTAAACTATTTAGAGTGTTATTGAGAATTCGCAATAACACAATTTAATTCTTACAAAAAAAAAATGGCAGCCCATCTTTTTACATGGTACATTTTTTAACAAAAACCAAAAACCAACAAAGTCGCGCAAATTATCAAATCTCATGGGGTGCGAATTCCTTTTTTGGACGTCTTAAAGATAAGTAATAGGACAATGTGAGATCGGAAACAAAATTTTCAAGAAAATACAGTGTAATGAAATTTGCAATTCTTATTTTGTAAACAAAGTGTATGCGGTTGCTAGAGAGCTGTGTTGTTAGAACAGATTGGTTTATAAATAACAGCTGCAAAGATTGTTGTTACAACAAATTTAATTCATTTAGCATAGCACGATAAGTATGTGCACGAAATTACTCCGTTCAACTCCATTAACGAACGAACAATTGAAGTAAGTTCGATGACAGCCTACGCGTAGATTATAGATGTCTTAAACTAAATTCGATATTGTGGGATTCAAAATTTCATAAGTCAATAGTTAAAGTCTCATTTAACAGAGCTTGTTGCTGCTTTCCTTTCTTAATTATTTGTTAAAACAAAAGAGTGCCAGTAGTTGAATAAAAATGAACGTGTAACTAATACTTCAAATAGACGTTTGCGTAGAATTACGTGAAAGGAAAAGGCCCCATGTTTTATTCTTTTGATTAAAATAACCAAATTTTAGTCGATTGGGAATCATAACATTTACACAGTATATTTTATCAGTATTAATCTCAACGAATGTTTTTCAGAAATCTCCTATATTATACGAGCATCATTTTAACTGAACTAACAATAAAGTCATGTAGAGCCAGTCATTCGTACACCTTCTGTGTTTCCCAACATTAATTCCTTTAATCAGGCGGTAGAACTCTATAAAAATAAAATGCTGTCTCACCTTGAATTTATCCGTTCGAAGTGGCAGCACTGCAAAGGCCCACAAATGAAAATGAATTGATATCACCCGGATGAAACAGTCAAGTTATATCAAAGATACTTCTTCTCGTTACTGATACTGCGTGACGTGAAATTGCTTTTTGTTAGGCTCCGAATCTTTTATAATTAATCGAAATCTTTTTCGATCGTTTACCCTTTATAATCAACAGTGAGGCTTAGCGGAAACTTTTAACAATTTCAAATAACACGCACTGACGTCTTCGGCTGGACTTCTGAAGCTAGCAATTACAAAAGATACAATCATTCAAAAACTTCCAGTAAAAATAATTTAACTAGAAACGATTATTGATACTATTTTCAAGACTTCATTTCACCTCAACGTTTTAAATGACGTTTTCTATACAGTTTTTCTTAGGTGACTATTATTAATCCTAGCAATGTAAACTGAACTCAAAATAAGATTTCATATTCGGTGTGGTTTAAGAGTTTTTCTTGTTCCACACGACCCACAGCACTTTCAAAGCTAAGTATGTCCTGCTGTCCTCTCATTCAATTTAGTCGAAACTATCAATTTCATTTGACACAATACATACACATTTTTCAGTTGAATAATTACTGTACCAACTACATGATACCGAACGATTTAAATGCAAAGTGATACAAGTCAGGTTCTGTTTTTAATTGATCAATTAGTTTTGGTGTTTCTTTTAGAAATTCTTACGCATTACGTTAGTTAGGCTCTACTTTACACATATCGAATAGTTTTCTTTCTTAGTTCTTGGTGTGCGAAATTTATTCTAAAAATCGAGTTCATTTTATGTTCTCATTACCTTAATGTGGGACAAAATACAAATTACCTAATGATTAACCGAATGATAAAACATTTTGAGGATTTTAAATAGTCTACGGCCTACAATATGAAAATGTAATGACATTTTGGTGGAAAGTTGAGTTAGAACATACATCTGAAAAGAATTGCGATAGTTGCCTTTTGATGAACACACACTTGGTGCAATTACATCTCTTCTATTCATTATCATTGTGCAACTGTTAACCAACTCTTTTTTTTTTGTGCTAATACAATATAATGTTAATCATTAAGCACTTTGTATTTTCTCCCAGCCTTCAAGAAAGGCCAAAACTAATTGATCAATTAAAAACAGAATCTGGCTTGTATTACTTTGCATTTAAATCGTTCGGTTCTTATGTAGTTGGTACAGTAATTGTTCAACTGAAAAATGTGTATGTATTGTGTCAAATGAAATTGATAGTTTCGACTAAATTGAATGAGAGGGCAGCAGGACATACTTATTGTATTATTAGCTTTGAAAGCGCTGTGGGTTGTGTAGAACAAGAAACTCTTAAACCACACCGAATAATTAAATCTTATTTTGAGTTGAGTTTACTTATATCGAGGGCAAAATAACTAAAGAGCATATCTCGATATCTCAGGAACTACTGACCACCTTATTTTGATGAATTTTGGGCCCAACATAAATTTTTCAGCTTTTCGACCATATCTTTCGAACCATATGGTAGATTGACTTCATGTCAGGTTCATAACATTTTACTACCTTTCAGAAGAAACAAGTGTATCAAAATCGGTTCGGTAGTTTCTGAGATATCGGATTTAGTGAGGTTGCCCTCGATATTAAACACCACGTATACTTTTACGTTGCTAAAAAATCATATTCAACTACTTTGGTTTTCATATACAATATTTACACTCACGGAATTTTGACACATTTTCTGTTTCCCTGTTTTACTTGAGTTTTTGATTTCTCCATGTAAAATTACATACAAAATTCACAAAAAAACAATAAACCACAAAACAGAATTTCGATCGCAATTCAACGAAGAAGAAGATCGATGATATTTATTTACTGTAGTTTTTAGTTTTTGAGAAAAGATCGATTTTTTACCGGCTGCGCCATAATTGTGAGCAGTCTTTTTTGTCGCATTTAAAATAAAACAGAAAATGTGTCGGTACCTTTAAATTGTTCGCAACTGATCCAGTGTAAAGACATCTTCTTTCTAGTCGTTTTTGTTTCGAAAATGTGCTTTGTAAAATGAAATAATTAAAAAAAGGTCCGGTTGATATAACCCGGTGATCCACCACCCTCCCGATCAGAAGACAGATATTGATACGAGCTAAAATATTCATATTCATATTGCAATGAGTTGCTGACCTACAAAAACGACGATCGTGATAATATTCGCCACAAAAATACCAATTGACAAATTTTTCTTTGATGGTTATTCTAAATTTCATTCATAAAATCAGATGAACTTTCACTTTCCCATCGGCAAAGTTGTATTTTTAAATTTGGCCAACACTAATCGATAGTGTTGGCCAAATTTAAATACAAGCGAAATGACTTTATACGTTGGCAAAGCAAAGGCTTCGACATGTTGCCTCTGTGGATGCAAATAATTTGATTGGTGCAATCAATCAAGCATAAATGCCTGAAGTCGGAAAATAGAAAACAAAATACAACACATAAAAACATTAAAAACTTCCAAATCCAATGAACATTTGTTCTAAGGTAAAAACCTTGTATTTGTCAGTTAAGGTTTTTATGCGTTGTAGGGCAGCTTTGGCCTTATTTTTTTTCTGCTAATTCGTACAAAAAAAAACTTTTAAATTTACACACCTGTTTAACAGAATAGCAGAAAGGCTTCGTTTCAAATTTGCTTTGAATCATTTCTCTATGACCTGATCTTTGCTAATGCAGTTCAATAATTGTACTTCAATTTGGCAGCAATCACTTTGAATTCGATCGCATAATTTCGGTCAATTTGGAATCATTTGGGTAAGGATTCGCAATTGCAGTTCACAAAAGTCCGCAGGTATTAGATTAGTTCATTTCCAGAACATGGTGCGAAAACGCGTCGACACGATATAGTATTTGCACCATCGTCGGGAATGTAAACGTGTTATTAGATTGTAATGACGTAACTGTTCTTCAAAACAGGAACTTGTCTTACCGCTAGAAAACTTTGAAATCGATTGACATTTTACAAACTTTGCTCCGGTTGACGAAAAACGACTGCTTCTAGGATATTTTCTAAAATCCAATAATTTAATGAAGTTAAAAATTCGTTTGATTAACTCTGATTTATCTGTTTCTCACAATTTGACGAATGAACGGCTGAATGACGTTCGTTAGCGTTAATTGAACATCTTTGTGTTGCAACAATAATAAAGCAATGAGATGATTCAGTTTCTCTAATACTTGTTTCGACGTGGAAATGGCTTTCGATCCTAGCGCTTACCAATTTTTCAATGATTATTTAAGCAGTTTCACTCAACATTCCGACTTCGTAAGACTCTGTCAGTTTTCCATTTGAAATTAAAACATTGTTCGTCAACACGTTGAATGTGCATTTCAATACCTGGACTGTTTTGAATTGAAAAAACAATTGCGAGTTCAAGAAGGTTTCAATAGAACTTCTGACCTGCTTCCTCAAATCATTTTTCCAAGTGTTTTCAGACTTCGTATTATTACTTTCCGTGCCGGTAAATTAACAACAGAACTTAACGTTGACACAATAATTCGAATGGAGCCATATTTGAACGAACTTTCTACGACATCTCGTTCAGATATTTTTATGCCGGCTGAAAACAAAGGAATTTCTTCAGAAATTTAAACAATTTTGAGAATCAAAGTTATTTTGTTATGATGTGAGCTTTCATGAGACAGTGCTGGAATCAAGCCCAATCGGGACAACTCCTTAATTGATTTTTTGTACCTTTTATCAATCCATACACTCGATTTGGTTGCGAAGCTTGCCTTCCGATATCAGTTTCACTTTTGCGGATTCGAAAGATGAAAGCAGACAGACCGTTGGATAGCGTTTCGCACTGTTTTTTCGACTATCGTTTCCACAAGCAACTGTATAAACCATATAAATAACTAAAAAGGAATAAAGTAAATGTCTAATATTTATACAAAAATACTCAAGCAACACTTCCCTAAATTTCAATTCCACATATTCTCATACATTCTGCTCTGCGTAATTTTTCTGAAAAAAGGCAACCAAAGTTTCTCTTTTCGTTACTGAATTGAGAAAAAACCATTTTTTTAAAGCCCCAATATCGGTCGTAAATTTCACTTGTTTGATGCAACACATCCATTTTCGTATTTTGAATTATGATTCTGTTACTCGAAATCGGAATCTTTGCAATTCTCACCACTGTATTCTGTCACAAATACGCACTTACGATACTTAACAGCCAATTAGCTAAACTTTGACTAATTTGACTTTCACATTTTCTTCCGGTTTTAATTTGTTTATTACTACTTCAATGTTGAAGAACTTAAGAAACGTGATAAAATTATATCGACAATATAATGCTGACGTTTAACAACTTGTTTATTTACATTGACGACACAGTTCATAATGTTGTCCCAGTCCATGTATTCGTCCCAACAATTTTTTTTTTACAGAGATGTGAGTTATGTCATTTACGTAACATACCGTTCCTAAAGCAAAGCGAAATTATCGAATACGATGAATACGATGAATACGATAGCCACAGTGATGATTAAAATAGTGAATTAGCAATTCAATCAAGATAAATATTACTTGTTTGTTCGACATTGTAACCTGCCGGTCGGTAATAGTTCTATCTGCCAAAGTCTGGGTATTTACTCAGGCTCGTGAATTCTTTTGCTCGATTCTAACGCTTCTACCGCACTAGATTTTTTTTAGCATGAAGAACACTAGAACTTCCCACCGGATGCAATTTTACAGTTTAATCAAAGCAACTTCTGCAAAATGTGCATATACCCTTTCAGTTTTCATCGTTAATCTTAAAAAAAAAAAAAGACAAATCTCGCCACTGATGAAAAAAGAAAATAATAACCTGAAATCTGAATAAAATGAGCTCCGATCACGGTAAAGTTATTTATCTGACTCTATAAGACAGTACATAACTTTAACAATTAGAACTGCGAGACCTGATGATGCAATGGAATTGTTCTGCTTTGACTGACATTCTGTTGGAACATGGATTCACAGTATCCAACCTAGATTCAATTAACAACACAGCTCTTTTTCTACTGTTTGCGCATGATAAATCATTTTTGGGACCACTTTTAAAATTTCAAGTGTCACTAGAAGAATGGAAATCTAAGGTATCATCTAAATTTCCAATAAAGTCAAGTTGAATTGTAACGAGGTAAAACGCTTGTAGACTCTTGAACCAGCCGGTAAAAAACGTAAATTGGAAGTGGACTTTAAAGAGGTGGTGAAAGAATCCGTAAGTTTATTTTGTGAAATCTTGTGGTGTCTACACACCTCGGAGTGGTTATGTATAGGACCGATTTTATTATTAATGTCGTAGGGCGAAGCACCTACCGTCATACACGAACCAAATCATACATCAAATGCAGACCGACCGTCTGAGTCAAAGGTAAATTAAAATTTTGATTGTGTCATTTGAGAATCATGTGTGTGAGGACCTGCGTCACGGCCTCTTGCTACGTGGCACCATGATTTACAGTTCTCGCAGAAACCATGAATTTTAATTTAGTACTTCTAAATATTACTGTTTCTGGCTAAGACTTACTAGGTATATACTGGTATTCCGGTAACATTCGACTCGATACAGTAACAAAGTGAAAAAACACTGCCCTCCTTGTGTGTCCTACTCACTAAAGCAATGAAACATTACGTAGACCATATAGCCATCACAATATTTACGTATGTTTAGACCCGTACGAAGTACTGTGGTCTTATAGGTTTACGCATACGTTTGTAACACGTCGAATTGGACTCCCTGAGTAAGGGGAAACCTATTGTGGTTGTCTAGAGATGCCAAATCCGCGAAAAAAAATGTCCGTCTGTCTGTCCGTCTGTTTGTCTGCACGATAACTTGAGTAAAACTCATCCGATTTTGAAAATTCTTTTTTTCCCGTTTGGTAATGTCAAAAGACAGGCTAAGTTCGAAGATGAGTGATTTTGGATCGACCCCTCCCGAGCTGTGGCCCAATAAGTGCTTTACGGTTTTTCGAAGATATCTCCGGACATTTAAACGTTAAACTTGTAAGTGATACGTCAAATAAAAGGTATTTACAATACCGATCAACAAAAAAAATGGAAATCGGATGACCGACTCGTGAGTTAGACCCCTTGGTGTGGAACAGGCACAGGGCGGCAAGCAGTTTTCGCTTGTAGGTCGGCCACATTTGAACATATTTCGTCTGTTTTAGCTTTATTAGATAGGTATTGACCGTACCAATCAGGGAATTTTTTTTTTATGAAATTATGTTCTCCGGAGCGTGAGCTAGGTCTCTTGGAGTGAGCTCTTATCTGGCTACTCGGAAGTACAGTGAACGTGGTGTATTTTGACAATATCTCGAGTAAATTTTGACCGAATTTCATGAATTTTTTTTTGTTTGAAAGGTATTAACGAATGTAAAGCGTCGGTACTATTTCCGGTCTCCTAACAAAATGGCTGCCGGCGGCCATATTGGATTTTAGTAAAATTGAAGTATCTTGGGGAAAATGGTACTAATAGAGTTTCTGTTAACATGGAAATAATGTGTTAAGTGTGAGGGGTTTCAGGGATTCCATATATGGACATCTATATATACCTATATACAGCTATATTGAGCTATATACAGGCATATAGAGCTATATAATAGCATATTCCTCTGTGAAATGTTTATTTACAGTGAAATATAGGTAAATATAGCGGTATATAGCTGTTTAAATAGGAATTTATGAAATTTGACTTCGTACGGGGCTGTCTATATTGCCTCCGGCAATTTAATTGTATATGATAACAAGGCAAAGAGTGGATAATGTAAGTGATTTTAAAGGGAGAATAGTTTTTCAGCAGAGAAGAAAATGAAGTAAGAGAAATGAAGAGTTTCACATTAAAGGCTTTTGATACGAATAGGTGTTTCGTACGGGTCGGCGTTAGCTATGTTTTATTCGTAGTTACAAGTCTATCTTTAGTCTTTGGTTTTTGGTATTTAATTTGTCCTTAACAGTCTTGCTGCTAATGCATTTTGGCTTTCTTAATCGATTTATTATCAATATTAGTGAATATGCTGTTAGAATAAATAGACTCATCTAAAAGGTCTAATCACACGTTATTTGACAACAGCACATCTGTCTCACTGAAGTTCTTTGTTCGGCGAATTCAACAAAGAATTACTATGATGAAAATGGATATTTATACACGAAACGAACGGAGCGAGCAGACGTCATCTATTTCCGATGTAAAAACAGTAAAGGCGAAACGTGTAATGCCAACGTAATCTGCAGAAGTAAGAATTTAAACGACTGCATTTTGTCGATTCCACATGCACACGGTCCTCAGCAAATAAACGTGGACAACTTGAAGTTTATGAAAACCATGGAAATGATCATACTGAAAGATCCATTCAAAAAAGCATTGGAAGTATACAATGAGGCCAAAGATGAAATTCGCAGCTCAACTAACATGTTACATATTGGCGAAATAAGTAAGATAATGATTTTTTACTAGATTTTAGGTTTGATGAGGGTAAGACGATCAAGGATGTCCCCTGATGGCCATATGGCCTGATGGGTGAATTGAATTGTTGTATGAGAGATACTTAGAGCGTTTCAATGTCTTCACTTGATCATTTGATACATACAAATATAATTCATGGAGCTCGATTTCCAAGATTCAAGAGTTGGAAGTCAATATTTTGATTCAGAGTTCAGAGCTTGGCCGTTCGATTTTAGTCACTGGCGGTTCGATTTTAATTCACAGCGCTTTATTTATAGTTCTTGCTGTACGTTATTAGCGGCCTCGATCCATTGATCCGACAATCCAACAAAAGTCACTTTTACAGTTTTAATATAAACTGCATTTTTGCGCATAGGATTACGATTCGTGGTTCAAAAGTTTTGTTTTGACAATCGGGACGTTATACGTTGGCCAAAGAAGAAAGCCGTATCTCACTCGTCAAAATACAAATTTAGAACCACGTACGTACTATGATTAGGAGAGGCAATTTATGCATTTCATAATGGCTTTATTACAGTACTAAAACTCTACTCTTTTTGGCTGCAAATTTTCCCACAGTCAAAACATCAAATTTATCAAAGAAGTACTATACTGTTTTCTCTATGTGTGTTAAAAAAATACCTTAGGTCAATACACGGTGTTCATTCATCGAAAAAAAAAGACACATATTCCGCTGCTTCCCGAGACTCTTGAAGAATTCGAATCATATATAAATCATTCAAAGTACCGGGCGTACTACACGTTGGATAAAAATCGAAAATTGTTCTTCCACGGTGTATTGCGCGGGAGTACAGGAGGTGGGTGTGCCATATTCATTTCGGACGAAGTTCTGTCAGAAATTAAAAAACGGAAATTCGTCACACTTTTAATGGACGGCACGTTTAAGGTATGTCCTATCCTGCCCTGAATTATTTGTGACCATTTTTTGTCAATGTGTCTTTTACACGTTTTTCAAAGTACATAAAACTGCATAAAAGACACACTGTAAAATTAAAAAAAAAAACACCTAAGACCAAAATTGCTGCAAAATTATATGGACGAAGAGTATTTCCAAATTTGTGTACAACTAAGAGAAGAAAAGGAATGATTAGGGTAGGGATCCCATTCGTAGTCTTTTGGAAGAGTTCTAGGTACATCACTTTTTTTCATAAAACTCTTCTCTTCTCCTCTTTTTTCTAAACAAACTTCTTTTTTAAGTAGATTTAACGCAGCAAATACGCACAGAGCGAAAAATTTTCGCCTAGCGGTAGAGCAACTAATGACATTATATAGAAGGAGTTATTAATACAAGACATTATTTAGCGTTGAACATTACCTTACTAAGTTTTGAATTTTACTGAAAATTGTCTGATGTTTTCTTTAAAGACACCCCAATTGTCGCAGGAATGAGAATCAAGTATAGTTTAAGAAAGTTTGGTAGGGTCCTTATTCGCATAATATTCGGTGGGTGATATAATTAATAAAAGAGAATCTTGACGATTAATGTCTAATTGTACAGATAATAGAATTCCTTACTTACAACATGAATTGCAGTGTGAAACACACATAGTGTATGAAAAAAGTTTAATTCCTCGTTGAAAATCTACTTTTCGTCCTGTTTTTCGATCTTTTATGAGGGATTTTTCTGAAAAACAGCCGACCGAAATCGGACGCATTTTCCATTGGAATTTTTTATATGGGCCCAATTAGGTATTCGACCCTAGAAACAAGAACCACTTTCAAAAATTTCTTCAAAGCTTGTGTGGCTAGGCTAGTATGACGTGATTAAAAACCGAAAACATGCACTTTCTTACAAAAATGTGGGGTGTCATTAGAAAGGTAAAAAAACATTTTTTTTAAAGCAATTCTTATTTCAATGTTGCCTGTACAATGTAGTTCTCTTACCTTTCAATTGTTCTGAATTTTGCATTTAGTAAGAGAAGTAGGGAAATTTGTAGGGTACCGGGCACCAGTATTCGACCATGAACCAGTAATTGGCCACTGTTCTTTCATTGATAAAAAAAAGTTTCCTGGTCCCGTACCCTAGGAGACGTTTTTACTTGCAAATTATTTTGTCGTCATTTTTGGAAGTGTGTTTTTTTCCGATCAAAATTTGTAAGATTGTTTTCTTCTAATTTTACCGATATGTGTCATTTGTGCGAATTAGGGTAGTATTATCGCCGTATAATATTTAATTTTAATGTTAATGTTTCAGTGCTTGCCGATGCACTTGAAGTTTCGCCAGCTTTATGTGATCAACGCGATCATAAAAGGACGTTGTTTCCCGTTAATGTACGTGCTAATGGAAAAAAAGGACACCGTGTCATATCGTGTTTTGTTCACGAAATTAAAGGAACTCATTCCCAATGTTAATGTGCAGAATTTTATGACCGACTACGAAGCAGCAACACGTAAAGCCATTCGAGAAATTTTTCCCGATGCACGATTGTCGGGATGTTTTTTCCATTACGTGCAGGCCATTGTGAAGCGGTTCCGTCGATACAAACTGGATGATGAGAAGTTTTCGCTTGCCAGGGAGAAGGTTCGTGAAATTGAACATCTTTATTTTACATAGCTTGGGCACCTGAATCCTTGCTTCGTTTACACGGATCTATGTGAAATTGATATAGCATGGCAGATTTCGTCAGTTTGGCCTGACCATTTGGATCGATAAAATAACTAGATGAAAACTTGTAATTACGTCGATTCTACTTCCTGGTAGGATTTTGCTTTTACAAAATCTAACTCATCTCAGACCCCATACAACTTTCCTAAAAGTACGTTCTTACAATCTGTGACGGTGGTGTTGGTACTAAACTGTGTACTAAACTATCAACCACAGTTCTCCCCGAACGAAAGCTAGAACCATTGTTAAGGCAGTTTCTCGCCCATTTTGCTGTACATATTCGCCTCTCGTTATTTTTTTGTTTACTGCTTATTAATTACTGACCATCGCCAATATAGCCTTGTTTTGGTGTCAAACACTTCTGTGGCAGTGGCTTGAGGACAGCATAGATTTGCCCACAATCAGTTGTATCACTCCGAAAAAGTATTCTTGCACTTCGTGTATTCTTATAATTCATTATTTCGGAGAAAAGGAAATTGATTTTTTACTTGTTCTAAAAGACAATTGGCACGATTTGTTGACTACCAGATATTACACTAGATGAACAAAAACTTCTCTTTTATCTGAACAGGTTTGTGCGCTGGCACTCTTGCCGAACGAATACATCCGCGAAGCTTTTGAAATAATTTCAAAACGCTTTGGGAATTCTCAACGCTGGAACTGGTTCAAACAATATTGGCTAAAATACTGGGCTGACGCTAATATTTCCGTGTATGGTTTACTACACCGTACAAACAACTTCTCCGAGTCGCACAATCACGTTTTAAATTCAATATTGAAATCTCGACATCCAGATGTGTGGACATTGATTCACTACTTGAAAATGATTGAGTCAATGCGAAGCGATGAACTGCGAAGAGTTTCCGCTGGAAGCATGACACCACGGAGACCAAAAAGTTTGAAAACAAGAAAAAGGGACGAGAAAATTCGTAGAGCGATCAGAAGATTCGATAAAACTAAAAATGTGAGACAGTTTTTAAAACAAGTAACATTTCAAGAGAAGTATGAGTCGTACTATCGGGATGGACTCGATGACAGTGATGAGGATGACGATGATGATGACGAAATCATTCCAAATAATTGGAACAAAAATTGCAATTTTGGTAAGTTCTTTATGATAAAATAGAGGTTCATAACAGGTAGAGCCACTAATATATTGGTGGTGTACCGCACTTCCGTTACTCAGTAACAAATTCTTTTAGATATAAAATATGAAGTGCGGAGATATCAGACCTCTCATACCTCCTTATTTCCTTATTTTTCCTTATTTTTATATTTATAAATATATATATATATATTTATTATTTGACACAAAGAACTCTAATAAAAAGGTGATGTCGTAGCTCATGATCGTTCCAACATGACTGGTTTAACATATATTTTTGAGGTTCCGTGCCGCCTCTCGGCTCGAGAGTCTCGAATAGAACTATTTGATTTAACATGTAAATCACCCTTAACATTGTCTTAGACATGTGTCCTTATTACAAACAACTCAAGGTTTAAGCCTTATTTACACTTACTACTTTCAAATTTATACTTTTATACTTTCACCAATTTATTATTTTTTCGAAATTCAAACGGGATAACAAACAATAGCTTTTGCAGTTAACGAGATCAAAATCTAATCCAGCAAGTTTCATCTTAAAAATTGCACATAGCGCAATTACGAATGCCCGTACGAAGTACCTCTCAAATAAAACAAAAATTTACGAAGTAATTTAAGGAACCCAAATTTGAAACTTTTTGTCCATATGGAATGCCTGAAACACCCCACACACATAACCAATTACTTTTCCGTTAACAGAAACTCTATTAGTACCATTTTCCCCAAGATACATCACTTTTACTAAAATCTAATATGGCCGCCGGTAGCCATTTTGTTAGGAGACCGGAAGTAGTTCTGACGATTTACATTCGTTGATACGTTAATAATATATTTCAGGTTCGCGTCCAAAAACAAAAAAGACGGTGTCAAATAGAAAGCAAGCAAAAACAACGCAAATAATCACTCGAAAAACCGCACGAAGAGTCGTTCGAAACACCGTCCGAAGAAATACTCGGAAACATTCAGTAAAAAAATAAAAACACAGAGGAAATCTCTCGAAATTTGCAAAAAAATCAAATCGCTTACAAATTTATTAAAAATCGTTACTTAATCAATCGAATGTTTTATTAGAGTTAAATCAGACAAAAGTCCAAAACAATTATTCCGAAAATTTACTGTGTAGACTACATTTCCTCGACGTTGTTCACACCAGGGTCTGATATACTGAATACTGAACTTCCTTTGCAAAACCTAAAATCCTTGAAAATCCTTTAACTTTAAATATCAAATGATAATTTTTGAATGACCAAAAACAACCCGAGTAAAAATGAAAGTATCAAAAGTTCGAAAAGCGACGTCTCACGGTCTCAAATCCTTTGTATTGTGAGACGTTCCTTTTCGAACCTTTGAGACTTTTATTTTCACTATGCATTTAATTAATTCCTTTTATTAATCCTAAATTTGTACCTGTACATGACAAAAATTCCACCCATGGAGTGGCTTCTATTCTATTATTTTCACTAGGGAATCCGCACTACTTCCTCTATAATTTCTCGTGCAGTTAAGTTCACTGTTGTTGTCACGACAAGAAAAATACTGATAAATTGTTAACAGTAGAAAACAGCTAAGAATTTATATTAGTCGAGAACGTTGATTTGTTCTAATGTTCGGGATTTATCTCCTTCATCGAAAATTTCGATGTCAAAATTACGGAACAGTCTTATTTCTGATGATGAACTTGTGAACACATAGAAGCGTGAGTTCTGCGTTTCTATTTTCTATATTGAGTCTCGACGGGTGTACTGAACAACGCTCTCGAAGAGGTTCGGTTATCATTTTGTTTGTGTTCATTCGACACACGATTGTTGCAACAAAAAAACAACAACTTACGTCTAAGGGAAATTTTAGGTGTTGTGGTTTTTAGAGCAACTCAACTGTTTTGAAAAAGAACTATAGAAATGGCAAACACAAAAAACTGAATTTTATTTTAAATTGGTTATAAGTTGTGTTGTTGTTTTTCGGTAACTGTTGTTATTGTTCTTCAGTTTGTAATTTATGTTGTTTTTAACAGTGTTATGTTGTCCGGTTCAAAGAAATTTTATTGAGAAGATTTTGTTGTTGTGTCTATATAGGAAATTACTTGTTTGAACAATGTTTGAAATTACGAGCTATGAGCTGAAGGTGAATGGAAAACAAGTCGAGAATGTCGGCAGCTTAATTGAGTCTGGTTGCTGATCAAGAGTGGTAATATTATAGCTATTTTGCATCGAACAGGAAATCGGTGTTGATCAAAAACACTAAACCACAACCTCAAGTGTGAACTCTGCATATCTCTAGTACGATCAATAGTGTCCAACAGGCAGGAAGACCAAAACAAGGTGGAAAGATGCAGTTGAGCTGCAATAAGCAATGAAAGGAAGACATTTGAGACACGGATACCGACTATAATAACTGGGGATGGCAGACCGCTACAGACTCTACAGTAAAATATTTTGCTAATGATGGGCATTTATTTTTCATATTCTTCACATTATGGTTGTAAGATGCCGATTATCCAACTTTTGACGGCAGACTGGACACTCGTTCTTTACCAATATTACTGGTACCACACATCCGCGGCAAAATACATGTCCACAAACCGTTGCAACCGCATCTGTGAAGTTTGTTTCCAAACAAATGCTGCATCGATCGTTGACATACACCCATCTTAACTGCCCAATCGATTGAGTTTGTCCACACGGACAGTTATGCCATTGTAGAATGCGCGGAAACAAACACCGTTCGCAATAGATATGGCCACAAACCGTTAGCTCCAATCTTTGTTCTGATTGGAGGGACATCGAACACCGGAGATTTGATGACATATTCAATATCTCAAGGAACAGAAACTTCGAATATTTTTAGTATATTTACTCAGAAAATTATTCACAATGAAAACGGGTAGTTAATTTACGAACATTAGAGTTTCCAGGCATGCTGGTGTAGAAAAAATAGTACAGCAAAGGGAAACGAAGTGAACATTTTGAAAATTTACTTTAACGATGTTATACTAACTCATAAAGGCAGATAAACGGTGGCCTTACAGATTTAACAGATCTCAAATTATCTGTCTTCTTAAAATCATCCTCATTCTGAACAGATTTATGACTCTGTTTATGAGTTGTCTTTAAAAAATTTAAAGTAAATTGGTTGCCCTCTTTCGGCAATGGACTATATCATATTTCTCAATAACTGTAATTGATAAGAACATGGGATAAGTTTCATAACTTATCTGAATTTTACTTTCTGGAGGGTAAACATGCGATTATAGTCCATCAGCAACAATCTATAACTGTCGTTTGTTTTTTATATTTTTACCATCGAAATCGCTTATTGTTTCGAATTGTTTTTCGGTTGGTTTTCGTTTTGTTATCTTATTCTCAACATTTTCCTTTTCACTGCGGTCGCCACCATCTTTGTCATACTCAATAATTTCGTCGAACCAATTCTCTTCATTTGGACAGTCCATGTCCATATCAAAAATTTCCAACGACACGAACGACAGGAACACAACGGACAGCTGTTGCAACAGTACAGCAAAATGTTGTCAACCAAAGCCTTGCAATCAACTGCTCCGAAAGCGCTCGCGAGTGAAACTTGTTGACAATTTTGCTCACCTCAAAAGAACTTATCGATTCAGATGGTTCAGCTGGAAACAGCGCAAACTTTTCAACGGACAATTCATCAAGATTTTTTTTGACAAAGAGGTTTTCTCTGCTTTCCGTTTACCGATTTTGTATTACCTACTTTGACAAAGTGACGCCGATCGGAAAAGTATGATTTGAACCAAAAAAGATCCTGATTTGATAACGGATACTCTGCTAGCTTTCGTATCTGCTTGGATGTGTCCTTATGATAAAATGCTTTTGATACATGTGAATAAAACATGTCCAGCTGGAAGTGATTGTCGAATCCTTGTTGAGTAGTCTTAATTTGAGGGTTAATCTTCAGCTTCAGTTGATCTCTTATCACTATATCGAAAACTTTGGCTATGTTAGCGTACGATGTTTGCTCCTCGATAGTTATTCAGGTCTCACTGATCCCTAATGGATCTCCTAAATGCATGTGTCACTTAAGAAATACTCAAATCTTAGTTTGAATTCCGGTATCTCTTCTAAGAAATGCTCGGATCCTAGTTCGGATTATAGTATCGAAGAAGAAAGAGTTTCAGCACAATTTAAGGCATGACCTAAAGTCATCGGAGTCATCAGATTTGAAGATGTATCTCTTGAGATTGACGGAAGAAGAAGAAATATTTTATTTTTGTTCATTTGAAGACTGACAAACAGGCCAAGGCTCATAAGAAAATATAAAATTAGGTCAATGTCAATGGATTCCAGAATGCTTTATTGTCGATTACTTTAAATTAAAACGATCACGTTTACATCTTCCTCTACATCTACAGGATCTTCAGACTCCACTATTTCATCTTCCATTTCTTCATCATTTTCCTCGTAGGTTGCTCCATCTCCATCCGTCGCGTCGCTCCGGTCGCTCCAATCATCGTCCCAAGCGTCGGAGTCAGAGTCGCACAAATATTCCGTCCCAAGCATTATCGAACCGTCCTCTCTCTAGAACGACAGATGGAATTTTCAGGTCATTTGAACATTCAATTAGTTTGTGCTCTTGTATTTACTCACCTGCTTTATTGCAAACAAATCTCCTGGATACATGTTTTTCTTTTTGGTTTTTTTCTTTCGTTTTTATATTTCAAACTTTTTTATACGAATGACACGAATGAATTCATTTTTCACATGACTACATTGATCTGTTTTCAATACTAACGACTCTAACGCGAAACGAATTTTTTCATTTTAATCTTTGTATATTCTTATTGCTAATGACTTAGTGATATATTCCAGAGATTCCAGAGTAATAAAAAGGTGGTCTCATGAGTGCTAGGTCTAGATAGGTAGATCTTTATTTCACCGCCAAAGAACTGGCTGAATAAATTATTACATTTTTACAACTTACATACGTCAATCACATGTAAAATACGTTGAGCTTTCTAAACAAAAAATCACATTTAACGCCACAGTTAGTAAATCATTTTAAGCCCCTCCATAACCTTCCTTCTGAACACAACTTTGGAACAGCATTTCCGGACCAGTAGCAAATGAGTAAACTTAGTATAGTTAAGATACATTCGTTATCCAAAGAATTTATTGACACGTTGATCGATAGTCAGAAAATTTTCAATTTACAGGTACTCAATTATATTATGACTATGGGATTGTAGGATTCATTCCTTTTACATCCTACACACTTCCCACATTCAATTGAACCAACGAATTCAATTTCATTTTGTCGATTGGCACCATTGACATACAAGTGGTTAGTTCTCATTATCTGCTTGTGGTGGCACCATATACATTGCGTGTCCAAGCAGTCAAAGGCAGTACAGTGAACGACATCTCAAATGTCTCACTGTCAAATTTTTCTGAGAATTTTATTGTGTCATTGAAAATTCACAATGACATTCTCTGAAAAAAATGACAGTGAGACATTTGAGATGTCGTTCACTGTAAGCAATTTAGAAGGTTTTTTTGTGCATTATATGTATTTTACATGTTACATGCGTCGAAAACGGTACTTTTCATGTTTCACGCACTAATTTCGACTTCCAAAGCATGCGAAAACCACTCGGGATAAAAAGATGAAATGTCTCGTTTTCGCGTGTTTATTGACCTCGACTACGCCTCGGATCAACAAATTTCACACGAAAATTCTACTTTTCATCTTTTTATCCCTAGTCATGTAAAATGCTAATGCTTTTCTGATCTTTCAAACATGAGAAGCAAGTTCGTGTGAAATGGAAGAAATGTAAAACGCTAATGAAATACATGTATAGAATGAATGGAATGAATTGGATGAAAAAAACCAACAAAAGCGGTAAAAACGTATGTTGATTGTTGAGTTTAAATTGGACAAAATAGCAAAATTCTAATCATAAGAGGTTGTGCAACAAAATGACGATCGGCTGTACCTCCACCGCTTTTTGATATCCGCCTTCTTGGTACATGACATATGCAAGATTATTTTCATACAAAGCACCAAGCAGGGTAATAGAAAAAAATAAAGTAGGTAATTTTGGCAGTGTCAAATGTCATTTTTATTTTATAAGATTTTTACACTCTTAAAAATGCGGTAAGAGCCAAGATATATTCGAAAAAGAGGCACGAACGTTCTTTCAATGAAAATATGATCACTGAAATGTACATTATTTTAACAAATAATCTAACATCACGTTAGCAGTCTGCATACAAATAACTAAATTACGTAACTGAATGTAAATTCTTTAATAAAAGTTAAATGAAAACCCTTCGCAGTAACCACTTTTTCGTTTTCAAATTTGCCTCCAATGCGGCATCTCACGGCGACTCCTGTCTAATATAATGTAAATGGCAACTCGTACTAAAAACTACTCTATTTGACACCAAAAAATCTCTATTACCCTGCTAGGTGCTTTGTTTCATAACATTTTCATTGTTCATTTGTCAACAGATTGCGAAGTGACATTTAAGTTATTTTTAAGCTTTTCGTGATATCGCAAAAACTGCAGGTTATTTCATAATCTTTGGGAACACGGGTTCTCCAATTCAAATGAGTGATAGATCGTTGGATTCGTCTTTCAATTCTAGAGAAGTCGCATCTTTAATTTTTTCGATTAATTTTGTTTGTTTTCGGTGCAAAGTGTTCAAAAGTGAAGGCTTGTCAAAGGGTCCCGTGAACAGTTTTTTAGCAATAACTCAAGAAATAATTATTTAAAATTATTGGTAATGTCGGTCTTGGGAAGACGTACTACAGGTGGAGTGTATGCACTGGCACTGGATATTACGAAAAGCTTAAAAATAACTGAAATGTCACTTCGCAATCTGTTGACAAATGAACAATGAAAATGTTATTAAAAGAATCTTGTACCAAAAAGGTGGATATCAAAAACGGTGGAGGTACATCCGATCGTCGCTTTGTTGCACAACATCTTATGATTAGAATTTTGCTATTTTGTCCAATTTAAACTCAACAATCAACACACGTTTTTAACGGTTTTGTTGGTTTTCTTCATGTAATTCGTTCCATTCATTCTACATGTATTTCATTAGGGTTTTACATTTCTCCCATTTCACACGAATTTCCTTCTCATGTTTAAAAGATCAGAAAAGCATTAGTATTTTACATGACTTGGTATAAAAAGATGAAAAGTATGGTTTTCGTGTGAATTTTGTTGATCCGAGGCGTAGCCGAGGTCAATAAACACGCGAAAACGAGACATTTCATCTTTTTATACCGAGTGGTTTTTGCATGCTTTGGAAGTCGAAATTAGTGCGTGAAACATGAAAAGTACCGTTTTCGACGCATGTAGCATGTAAAATACATATAATGCACAAAAAAAACCTTCTAAATTGCTTACTGCCTTTGCGATCAAATCAGATTTGATCTAAACTGTTCTTTCAGAATTTTGATTGACGCTACCTAGTACTTCTTTAACTGCTTGGACACGTAAAGTATATGGTGCCACCACAAGCAGATAATGAGAACTAACCACTTGTCTGTCTATGGTGCCAATCGACAAAATCAAAAAAGAAATTGAATTCGTTGGTTCAATTGAATGTGGGAAGTGTGTAGGATGTAAAAGGAATGAATCCCACAACCGTAGTCATAATATAATTGGGTAACTGTACTGTTCAGTTAAACTTGTTCTGCTAAACTACTGAATGTGGGTATCGCTGTAAAGCTGAGGTCCTTTACATTCATAATAATTTGATCATATAATTGTCAAAGCTCTCGTCAAAGTTCACCGAGATTCCATCGATTGTGAGAAATTTTCCGGAGTTCATACTTTCGGCCATATATCGTCAAATTTTTTGAAAATAATATTTGCCCCGGGAGCACTTGAAATCAGCTTTCCAACGAACCCATACACGTTTTTGACCTCTTGACAGGCAAGCATAAAAGATCAAAAATTTCTGAGACTACTTTTGGGGCTAGGCACCTAGGCCTAACTAGGCATATATAAAAAAGTCCCGAAAAAAAAAGCGCCGATTTCGGTCAGTTGAAATTCGAAAGAATCCCTCATGAGTAAATTATTGATATAGTATAGTTAGTCATTTGCACGATTGTTATGGACGGTAGATTTTAGACGATTTTGCGACAATTTTTTTCCCACAACAGGTACGGTACACAGGTGTACACAGGGTACACATGTTTTCAAGCCGAGTGACAAAAGTAGTATAACAGATTTTATTCATTCTATTGCATATCAAATTCGGTTTAGTAAGCTTAGTTTTGATTCGACTTCAGTATAAACAGATTTACCTAAAGGGATTTAATAATTTATTAATTTACCGAATTGTCTCTATTTCTTTCTAAGGTGATCAAAATGTGCAAAATTTAAAAAATAAGTATTAAAGTTTTCTTATTTAACTATACTAGATGGTTTTGAGATGCTACATGCCCGGGTGTACCAATAAAGGACAGTTTCGATTCCATAAATTTCCGAGAAATATAGAAGTGTGCAAAAAATGGCAATACATTTCGAGAAGACGAAATATTGATCCAACAGAAATTTCTCGCTCACACTATCGGTTATGTTCGAAACACTTTAGAAAAGAGGACTATTTGACGAATTCGATTATAGATCCACGTTTGAAGAAAAGCGTCCTCCCAAGTCTATTTATTCCTGAGGACGACCCTGTGTTAGAAGAGCATAGTTACAGTAAGGTATCAATTTCCGAAGAGGTAAAGGAAAACTACTATTGAATTTAAAATATTTTCCATAAAATGAATAATCAATTGAAGGAACAAGAAAATGAACAGTTTGAAAATGGAAACGTACCCGATAACTACATGAATTCTGATCCCGATTCTATACCCAAACCAAACGAGGAACAACGACCTTCCCCTAAGATGAAAAGAAATGAGGTACTACTCTCCATTTCCTATGAAATGTAACTACAAGTAGAGTTTTGAAGTTTCTGTAAGATCTCTCTAGTTGAATAAACATTTAGCTAGACTTAGTAGAGATGTTTATAGGCAATTTTAGGCACAGCTCGTGAGCTTCAATTAATCCTTGATTGTTACGTTTATTACTGTCAGCCGTGGCCTATCGCCCCTCGTTTAGCTTTAGACCCGTTCGATGTACTGGGGTCGAAAAAAAAGTCCGTCCGTCTGTCCGTTCTCTTACTTGAGTAAAACGCATCTGATTCCTAAGATTCTTTTTTTTACCGTTTGAGTTTCAGATTAAAGGCTTTCGTACGGGTCGGCGTTAGCTTATGTTTTTGTAATCTGATTTGCTTTACTCAATTTATCGTGAGGTCAGACAGACGAATTGTGGATTCGTCATTTGGAACCATAGGCCCTTACCAATTTACTCAATTCCGATTGTTTCAGACTTAATGGCATCCTTCTATTACTCTATAATGTTACAACTACAAATCATTAAAAACCTCGTGATAGTTACTCAAGGTCTGTTTACATTTCATTTAAAGGAAAGCAATCTTAGACGTCAACTTCGCTACAATCGAACCAGAGTTCAGTTTCTTCAGAAGAAGTTGAAAGAGTCGAAGAACCTTACCGATGATAAAGTTATTCGCTATTTATCATCGAAATTTACGAAGGAACAAATGACGTTTTTCACAATGCAACTTCGGAACTCTGGTCGTAAAAACCATGGTAAAAACTACACGAAAGAAGAGAAAAGCATGTTATTATCGGTCTACAAACATGGTGCAAGATGCTATATGTTCATATCTCAGCTGTTTGCACTACCCAGCAAAAGAACATTAAATCGTCATTCAGCACTTCTGCAATTTAAAACTGGCATCAATCCCAAATTGTTTAAATTTCTCAAAGCCAAAGCTCAACAAATGGACAATTTGGACCAATACTGCACAATAAGTTGGGACGAAATGGCATTGACCACTCATCTTAATTTTTGCGATGCACGTGATGCTTTCGATGGCTTTGTAGATTTTGGGGATGTAGCAATTCCAGAATTTGCGACACATGCTCTTGTTTTTATGATAAGAGGAGTCAACAAGGCGTATAAACAGCCGGTAGCATACTTCTTCACTAACGATTTGGGCTCGTATCAATTGGCTGGATTGGTGAAGCTCGTTATAACTGAAGTTTTAAACTCTGGTAAAGTTTACCTCTTCAAAAATGAAATTAACTCACATGCACAGGGAACAGGCTAAAGAACTTTTACCGAACAAAGTTAATATCTCGTTCAAATAACAAAACCGACCGCTTCCGCGTGTAAAATAATAGTAGGTCAACTCAAAATATTTAAAATTCACTCAAAATTCTTGTAGGGAAAATTTGAGGGTTGAATGAATATTAAATATTTTGATCTCCTAACATTCATTTAATAAACGCGTAACCAGCTGGTTCTGTATTAGTTATTTATGCAACAAGTTGCGAAAAGTTTTTGTTTTCGTAACTAGATGTAACGTGATGTTATCAAACGAGAGAAGCGAGTTTGATAACCACATCGTGTGACGAAAACACACTTTTCGCAACGTGTTGCATACAACGTTTTCTGCAACAACCGCGAAAAGTAAACTATTGAGATGCAAATATTACATAGAAGTACTTTTCGCCAAGTAGTTGCGAAAAGTACTTTTTGCAACTGCGCTGCGAAAAGTGAACTTTTTAAATACCAGACGCAAACGAATGCTGGAGCTGTTAACTTTCTCGTCAATCCAAATTTAGAAAGAGGTAATTAAAAATACACTTTAAAAAACTCCGTTAGAAACTTTTCCTACTTTCAAATGAAATCTATAAAAAGTCTAGCGGGGTTAGCATGTAAAAAATGCCCCCAAAGGAACTTAACAAAAAGGGGTTTTTGGTATAATGTCAGCACTTAAAAGCACGCTAGGGGTGAGTTTTTGGGTACCAGGGTGAGTTTTGTCTATAATTTTTATCTATCGATGGCTGTAACTAAAAGTTCTGAAAAAATTATCAAAAAATGTCTGTATTTAGAGTAACATCTGTGTTTTTTTTTGCAAAATTGGATATGTTCTACCATTTTTTAAAATCTGAAAAAATTATATGTCCATAAGACCAATCAATGGTCAAAATACCGAGGTAGTTTTCTACCTCCAACGTATGAAGAAAAATCACCGAATTTTTCTCTGAATTTTTCACCCTTAAATATGGGTCCAATAAAACTGAAGAAAATCTCAGCTGTTACCCTCCATACAGACATTTTTTGAAATTTTTTACAGATTTTTACGTCAGCCCGCTAGACTAAGACTAGGCTAAGACTTTAATTCCTTTGGGGGCACTTTTTACATGCTAACCCTGCTCCCTTTCATCAAAATAATCTAAGGTTAAAAGCCAATACAAATCTCAGGGGCGGATCCATCTATGTGCGGTCGAGGCGGTCGCCGGGGGTCAGAAATTGATTTTTGCAAAGAAAAAATTTTTTACACGAAAACCGTCCGCATCAGAAATTTGTTTGTCTTCTATCCGCCTGGGTCAGAGCAAAACCTGGATCCGCCCCTGACAAATCTTCAGATGATAGTTGTGTGTTATCAAATTGATAAGAAATTTCTAACGCTCTTTCATTGAATACATTATTTTCGCATTTGCAATCAACAAATAGGAAAACCGGTTAAACAATGTGGACAACTTTTCGAGTATGTGGTACAAGGACATTCTATAATTCACTGTTTCGACCCGCCTCACATAATCAAAGTTATTCATAATAACTTGTACACGAAGAACTTAACACACTCGGTTTCGAATGTATGGGACTGTTACACTAAGAACAGCGCTCAAGTGAAAGATGACACCAAGAACAACGCTCAAGTGAAAATTGAGTTCAAAACTGCTAGTTGGGATGACGTTAGAGATTTTTATAAATTTGACGTCGAAACCGCGTCCCGTCTTCTACGGAAAATTAAACCTGAGCATATAGACCCGTCTAAGTTGAAGATGAAAGTCTGCATCGCAACTCAAATTTTCAGTAACACATTTGGCAATACTATGTTGTTTTGTTCGAAACATAACAACTAAAGCGAGATTTTTCAGGAACCGGGTTAATTCTTCTATTCTTCAACAATGTCTTTGATAGCTTGAATGGAGGAGACATACGAACAAGAGTCAATCCGTTGCGCAGTCCGATCAACGCGAAGAACAAAGAAAATATTTTTGAGTTCTGGGAATCCGCTATTTTAGAGCTTGAGAAAATGAATTTCGTTGAAAAGACCACAGGAAAAATTAACAACAACAGTTCAGTTCTAAAGAAGACCATTTCCACAGTTAAAGGATACATGAAATTAACTAAGCTAATCCTATCACTGGGTAAATATATTTGATTGTTTATATAAGGTCTTTAGGTCGGTTGAAGGCCAAATTAGAAATTTGTTGTTTGTAATAAAAGAATATTCGTTTCCGTGTGGGAACAATAATATTTTAACTTGATCTATAACCAAGAAATATCTCTCGAAATGATACTCACGGTATGTCTCTAAAATGAATAGATTTTTCTATAAAAGTAAATTTGTCTAAGAAATTTAACCAATTTTGTCAGCCGCCGAAAATGTGGCTGAGGTTTCGTAAATTTATACGAGCCTTTAAAAATATGTGCATTTTCTAAGCATACCGTAGATTAATTTCTTGCTTAAAATGATGTTTTATGTCCATTAAAAATAACTTGAAAAAGCCCAACTATTCATAAGCACCATTTTATACTCATGTCTGTGTCATTGCGGCGAATGAACCAGGATGGATTGGAAAACTTTTTTGGAAACGTAAGATCGAACTGTCAAGTTAAGTTACAGCCAATGCCTTTTCAGTTTCGATCAGCCTTCACTAACCTGATAGTCAGCAATCTTACTGCGAAGCATTCAATCAAATCAAATTGTCAAGATGATAGGGGATTTGCGCTTTTACAAGTTGTGACTGACTTATACGATACTGATACGGAAGCTAGTGCAGACGAAGTCGAAGATGATGAGGACATAATAGAGCTGGATGTGGAGCATATAAATGAAGTTTCACCAAGTTTTAACGAGGAAGCTTTGGTACTAGAGTCAGCAAATGTGTGCGCTAAGGTGCTGCTCGCAACGAAGTGCACTGATTGTAGAAACACCTTGGGGCCTACTGTCCTCTGAGTCAACACGAAATTTTAAAGGCATGCGAAACTACTTCAAATATAGAGAATCGGATTTTTACTTATCCGACCGTATTGTTTACATCTAAATTCAAATTGTTATTCAAAAAAGTGCAGGCTCTGTTGCCATTCATATGTAATGAACATTCACAAAAAACTGACCACATCTCTTGATAGTGATGCACTCGATGGGCTTGGTTGCCCAGATCATGCTACAGATGTGTCAGAAGAAATTAAAGCCACTATTGTTAAGCTGAACATCGATACGTTCAGGAAAGAAATAAATAAGATTTTGCGAAAACAGACCCTTGACCAAATTGAGAGTCAACATGATATTTTTACAAAAGCGTTCAAGGTTCAACGAAAAGGTGTTCGAAAACATGGTCAAGCATCGTAAAATAATTTTAGTTTTGCCAGTTTTTTTCACTTTCTTCTTACTGTAAAATTAGATTTAAGATTTTCAAAATGGCGAAATTAAGAAATTAGCATAAAACGCGAAATTCAATTTTCCTCAAGAATAGTTCGATCAAATAAAAGAAAAACGGTGAAATAAATCAGAAAATAATAATTGTACTTACCGTAAGATGTATTGCTGTTCAAAATATAATATTTTCACCCAACCGGCCCCAAGTTTTTTTTAAAGTATAGTCTTACGTAAGTACGTGTGTCGAATTCGTGTATTCTTGTGATTCTTGTGATTGTCGAAATTAGTGATATCTTTGAGATTTTGTGATAATTGTGATAGTTCACTTTTCGATGACACTAGCCATAAATATATAGTAAATGCGGTTTTTTGCTCACAAACTTCACGGAATTCAGTTTCGAGTGCATTTCATATGAGTAGCATCATATTTCTTGACTATACTCTAAACGAAGTGAATTAAAGTAATTGGATCACTTACACAATCTGAATGTATTCACGATACTAATAACGATGTGCAACATAGGGTAAGTTTTGATCTCCTAAGGAGAATTTAGTTTACCAAAAATTAAACTCTGGTTTTTAATCATAACCTCCTGGTTACATATAATGGTGTCGAGCTTTTCCAAAACCTTACGATGGAAATCGGTGTCCTGACTCTCGGATAGTGTGTTGGCTAAAGTATATACAATTAGATCAGAAATGATAACAATAAAACGGAGAATATACTTTGACGCTCATCTTGGTTCAATGCACAGCGTTTCAACTTTTTCGATCTCGTCTCTTCTGGTTCGTCGACATTACTGATCAGACTGATCGAACCTAAGAAATTTGCGCAATTAGACAAGACAATTTTTAGGAAAATATAATCGAAGAATACTTTGGCACTTTTCGGGATAGTGTTCCACACTAATTTTCGATGTTGAGTGCGAGTCTGTACACATCAAATTCCATTAGTTAAATCAAAAAATTTAATGAAACAAACAAAAAGTACTTTGGCGAATTAGGTTGTCCTCACGCTTGGAGCTCGATGTCTGTTTCTTACTTAAATTATGTTTGTATACTGTCCATTTTCGCCGCCATTCGAGATGAGAATACACTGGAGGTCCTATGTCATTAAGTTTCGGTGTTAAGCGTTCCCAAAACTGGTCATACAGATCTCGTCCGATTTCAGAATAGTCACCCTCTTTGTCTAGAGGTCAGTAAGTGAAATAATGAATTACTGAGGCTGTAGAAGTTAAGCATATAAATGCGAATGAGTCAGCTATTATTTCATTGATTCCAAGGTAATGTGTCAACTGTTATTATTAGATTGTGCTCCTGTCCAAAATATTTATGTTGACGAGTTGGATTATGCACTACGATCACGGCTCGCTGCATAACTTTGAACTTATCCAACATAAACATTTTGGAAAAATTTTGGTGCATAATCTAATAGTAACTGGAGACAGAATACCTTGGCACAATCAAATAATAAGTTCTAATGTACATCGTCAAACAAATTTTGCCTCTTTCGAACTAGCTAATAATTTACGATAGACTAACACAAAGGCACATAAAAATGCTACAACAGTTATCTTACCGAAAAAATCTTTCATCATTTTGTACTGCTTTGTGGTTGGTTTTCGTCGAAATGGGTTGTGATTTTCGCCATTTTAAGAAGAAGAAGAATGACGTTTCAGGTCTATGACGCTCAGTGAATACACAATTTGTGAAACTATTTATGTTTCAGGCATGTAGTATACGTTGAATAAATTAGTTTATTGAGTCTATATCTCAATTTCAATAGATCATTGAAGTGAAAAATCAAAAAGAAAATGTTGACATTGGCGCTGGCGATCAGTTTCGACGGTCAAACCATGAAGTTTCATCACAACCCATTGTAAACCTTCTGTTGTGTTTTCTTTTTCACTCATATCACCACCATCAATACTATTTTCATCATATTCAATCAACAAATCGAAAAGGTCATCATCGACTTCACAATCCATATTAAACAATTTTTTTAAAAAGAATCAACGAAGAAAACGTGCGGTACGACCGATAAGACATTAATAAAATAGAACATTTACAGAGAACATTTGTTTGAGTGTTTGCAGTGCCTCCAATATGATAAATGTATGCAAGGGTTTATTGTTTACTATTTTGCTTATGTTTCTCTACCTACTTCAACCTGACCGGAAGAAATAACTGAAAGTTTCGCGCTTTCAACGAGTAAATATCCAGGGATCCCCAATAACGTTATTAGTAACCGAAATCATTTCGGTTACTCGAATAACGGTATTCGATTACCCAAATGAATTCGGTTACTCAAATAACGTTATTTGAATAACGAAATGAATTCGTTTATTCGAATAACGTTATTCAGAAAACCGAATAATTTCGGTTATACGAATAACGTTATTCAAAAATTCAGTTACATAGATTTCTTTTTTTTAAATGAAAGACGGAGCTAAAAAACGAAATTAATTTCAATAATCGAATAACGTTATTGAAATAACCGAATTCATTCTGTTTTTTGAATAACGTTATTCCGATAACCGAATTAACTTCGGTATTCAAATAATGTTATTCGAGTAACCGAATTCATTTCAGTTATCGAATCACGTTAATAATAACGTTATTCGATAACGAAAATGAATTCGGTTACTCGAATAACGTTATTCTTGTAACGAAATCGATTTCGGTTATAACGTTATGGATGCCTGAAAACATCATAGAAATGAATGAAAGCTGGTTTGTTATAAAATAGTTAAACAACCCTCGAAATGAAATTTCATGCTTCTCTTCCCGAAGGCAACACATAATTTTTCACAACAAAGGCCCAAAGTTTCAGGGCAGTAGACAAAAAATTATATCAGCACCAGGGCCGAAGGCTACTCAGAGGACAAAATTTTGTGACACCAATCGATCATTTTCAAAGCTCTTACTATTGGCAACTACCTTGTCGATTCCCCCTGAAGTGTGACACCAATTCCTCCAGTCAGTAGCCCCTCGATCAGCACAAACGCCCTGGAAGTTTACCTTTACCTTACAGTGTTTCAATTAGATTGTCGACTGCAATTTGTGGTACAAACTTGAGCTGTTTTATGCAAGGTAGAATTGCATAATGTAATAAGTGATTAACTTCAAAAGCACTATGTTTGTGAGCAAAATGCGGTACAATCTTCCTCTATATTTGTCATCATTATCATCTGTTCAGGGCTTATAATATTCGACATTGTGCTTTAATATTTCCAGTCCTTAGTCAAGCGATTGAGTTTGTGAGACTATCTTACCGTCTGTGTAATTCTGTGTTATTTTAGATATTTCCTTGGGCCTTTGAGGCCTGTGATCAACCGTCATCTCTACACACAACACTCTCTCTCTACTTTGTGTAAAATTACGTAATATTTGCTACAAACACTACAACCCAAAAATTAATTTTTTCTGAAGCTGGTCAAATGGAAACTTCAAAAAAGTGGCGAATTTCGATATTATAGCTCAACAAATATTATATTAACAAAATTTATAGTTTTATAAAAACGAAGCCTGAATAAGCATAGAAAATTAGCTCCACGAAAACGAGCGCCACAATTAGTCTTTTTGGATCATTAGCTAAAACTTTCTTGATTCGTCACGAGAAATCATGTTTTCTTTTTGGAAAATTCATATTTTCTATATATCATCTTACGAAACCTGTAAGGATGACAAACACGATATTCGACCACCAGACTCTCACTACAAAACAACTAGCTACCTCGAAACTAACAAAAATATTTGACTTCATAGACTAGAAATGAAAATCTAACTCCGACTTTAGTATTAAAGACTGCAATTCATACTTGATATCTTCATTCTTACTAGTAACTCTTCTTAGTAAGAAAAAGTTTGAAAAACGCAGAGCCTGAGGAAAAATAAGACAGCTGGTCTGGAATCCTAATTATTTTTTAATAACAGTGATTCACTTCCTGAATAACTGAAGTGGTTGTGGCACTCGTGTCTACATCAGTGTTCGCAAAAGCTTCTATTGGGATAACAATTAATTGAAGTTAATTGTAGCCACTGTAATTTTTCTTTCCCATGTGAATTCGAACCCTCTAAGACAAGCCTAGTGCTGACTCGAATGAATCTTAATTTACGATACTATTGTAAGGAGATCATATTACACAGTAAATTATATTTCTCTCGCTTCTACTGTTCGATTTTTTGTATGTCAGTGTGCCTTGAAATCTTGAAACTCTAATCTTCATATTAAATGTATTAAATTGTCTTTCGCTGCTTTCGCTTTAATTGTAATCATCATTTCGATCGTTAATGAAAATGGAAGGTAGACTAACTCAAAGCTGTTCAATGTGTCTCCAACCGGCTGCAACACTTGAACTTACGAGTTGTGGACACTTGTTTTGCAAGATCTGCCTGTGGCCGTATATTGTAAGGTGCAGCGAATGTCCTTGCGGACGGGCACAGTCGATTGGACAATTGCAATGGATCTTTATCAATAACATTTGTGCGATCTGTCTCGAAAGCGAATTTTCGGATCCAGTGGCAACCGTTTGCGGTCATTTGTTTTGTCGCCAATGTTTGCTGTCAGCTTTACAAAAACACGATGAATGTCCCATCTGCCGTCAAGAGATGGATCATCGACATTTCAACCCAATACTTCCAATACTGAAATAAATGTGGAAGTCAATAATCAATAAATTGTAGTTATTGTAGTACTGTAGATGTTGAAGAGTTCATCCGATTTGGGACCAATCAGATCATATTCTAACTTGTGTTCTCGTTGCAAACATTACCAGTTTCATCGACATCATTCACCCCATCACTAACTTCTTATATCTCACATTTTCCGGATTTAACGATCAACAAAAACTTCTAATTCCAAAATACACCAGAAATTTCAATAATCTGGAAGTATCTGCTAAATGACCGTCATTTCGCATTGCCAGGACAAACATCAAGTGTGAAACACCGAATTAAGTGTGGAGGTAGTTTATTGCGTGCACTCCTAGCATTCAGAATCCATGAAGCACATTGGGGATGCAATACCACTCCCTCAAAAATTCCTACATGCTTATGTGGCCAGTAGGAGTCGATCGAAAAGCGAAAGCATGCACTTTCCTTATGGATATTTCTCCTCGTACATAAAAGGTACGTGGTAGCGTGAGATGTACTCTGGGACCGAATAGGGTCGCATCAGCTTAATAAGTTATCTACAGTCTGGGAATTATAAGAAGTAACAATTACAATCCAATTGACGCTATTCATTCCACATGCATTACCAACGTTACGACATTTACGTATGTATTATAACGTGTAAATCGCATGTGGAATGAATAACTTCGATTGGATTGTAATTGTTGAAAATGTATCTTCTTATAATTATCTCACTGTACACCGAATTTATATTGAACTTTTTTTTATTCCTGTAAATGTAAATCGTCAATAACCTTTAAATTATTCAATTCGTGTGTCAACAATTATTTGTTTGAAATAGCATTAGCAATACCCAGATTGTCCTTAGTAGCTGTTAGCGCCGATGCCGTCATGGCAATTAACTTCCTTGTTTACTAAAAATATGTATGGCCGCAACCATGGGACTTATGATAATATTCAGACGCTCAGACTCTGCTCACACGGATCTAGCAGTATCTACTGCGATCGAATTTTACTCCTAGTTGAAAAATGGTGAGATTAAAAAATTATTTTAAACCGATGTCCTGGTAGTAACAACTCGTAATGAGAAACACTGTGGGTACAATTACAGTTGTATTTTCACTTCAATATTATAAAACAAATGATCTCGAACTGAACGAATAATGTAAATTCAATGTTTTGATAGAATCAGAGTGGAGGTTCGGGTTCGTTTCTCGCAATGTATTTGTCCAGGCTTTCCCAAAATGTCATTAACACTGCCAGATCCCAATGTCGTTCGGTACAAACTAAATATGGTTATAGGCCAATGTGCAACGTTCGAATCCAATTTCATTTTATGTATCGCAAGTGAAACGCACCAACTGGAGAAGCAAAGAAAATTAAAATTTTCAATCACAAAGACTTTGGTTCCATCGTTATGGACTTACCTTTCGAAAATATTTAGACCGGATTACCATCCCATGGCCATCCTTTGAATTGAATCCTTTGACCCGAAACGAAAACTGCCACACGTCTCCATTCGTATGACGTCAATTTGGCAGGATTGTCGATCACTTTGTATGGGACAGTGTAATTTGCTCCAATAGTGCGTTGCAGCAGTATCTCTTCTTTTCTGGGATAACATTGTGCCTCACAAATGTCATGTCTTGCAGAATGTCCTTTGTATTGAACATTATGATGAGACTAGAATCTGTTCACGGAATGATGATGATTGGCGAACGTAAAGCTGAAGCTGTTGGTAACATTCCTCTCGGCTGACCTGAATTTATTTGAGTAATTTCCTGTTATTGAAAACCTTCAGTCACCCATTCCACGATAACGACGTCGACGATTCCACTTTATCCAAAAGCTTAATCAGAACGTTTGGTTTGGTGAATCTTCTATAACAATTATCGACAGACATAAAGGGTTGAATATGGTAGGTAAACAACGAAATAGCCATATAATTGCCTAATACTTTATGTACTCCTTGCTTTCACTCCTATTCTTACCAAATTATTTTGTGCTAGCCTTCGGTTGCCAAAACAATAATCATTTTATGAAATGTACAAATGTTTACTTCATAATAATTTTAATCATTTAAAATTAGTAAACAAAAACAAATATAAAAAATGACAGGAATTGACCGAAGTTGTCACAGTTGTCAGAACCAATATAATACAGACATTCACTACGAGAAACTCATGGCGCTGATGCACAACCATTTATTTTCGTATGCAGTGTCACTACCGTGGGTGCCGTTCATAAAGTATTTCAGCTAAAATAGACTATTTTCAGACCCGCCTCCTTCCTGTCACACAAAAATGTATGAAGACCGAAAAAAAATGTATGGACTGTCACACTTTTGCTAGACCCCTCCTCCCCCCTCAAGTGGAAGACATCACTACAAAAAAGGTGTCATGTGGTTCATGTGTGTGAGTAATACTTAACACGGGATTTTTTTACACAAAATCGCGTCCATAAAATACTGGATCCATTCACTTTCAGTGTCGAATGTATACACCACATCTCCGGTGAATAATTAACAACTGCCTTCCACCCAACTGCCTTCCACGTTATATACACCTTGTTCTTCTGCCTGTTCTAACAAATTTATTTTGTTCTTGTTTTTGGTAGCCAAAACAATTGTATAATTGTAACATTTTTTGTAGCTGAGAATGAATGCGACAGTTCATAGAATTAATTCGAAATTTCTTTTGTGAAATTTTCTTTCTAAAATTTTTGGGTTGATTTTGTGTTGATAAAACTTTTTCGTACCGGCGCCAGAATGCGTCACCCTCAGCGATATCAGTTATTTCGTAAGTAAGATAAAGGACTTGCGCCACATTTACCCTTTTAGGGTTTTTTGACTGATAAGATAGATACACTTTCATTGTAACATTTGCAAGAAGTTCCACAAAACAGTGTGGTTTGTCTTCACTTAACGAAAATGATTCTGAAAACAATTTATATGAAAAATGTGCACGAAAAACTGCAATAATTTGCTATATTCAGTATGATGAATAACATCTAAAGTCAAATTGAGAGACACAATCCGGGAGGCGATAAGACATCTCCAGCTCTTTGTTCAACATTATACTTTGTTCTTAGGATACATATTTTGATTATCGCTGATAGAATTTGAAATATTCCTGATCCGGGTTTAATCTTTAATGAATTTTAAAAATGAAGTTCTCCTTCACTTCCCTTCATAACAAGTCTGAACTGAAATGATGTCTGAAGACTAGCCCTGACATTGTAATAGGAAATCTTACTTCTCAAAGGTTTCTAAGAGGGATTCTTTTGAAAAGCCGCCTACCAAAATCGGACCCATTTCGCCTGGGATTGATATATACATGGTTTGAAAGGTCCTTTGCCAGTAGACCTCAAAACAGGCCTCACACGGTCTCTAGCCACACCTGGTTGCTGGTTGAACATCTCCGAAGTTGGTAAAATGGTGATTTTTATCCGAATTTTTTGGCCGTCATAAACGATCGTCCCGGGCGAAAGTGGGCTCGTTGGAAAGCTGAGTTCAAGTAGTTTCGAGTCATGCCTAGTTTAATTTAATTCATTGATATATGTTTGCAGAAATCTCCAAGAAAAATTTTCAAACTAACATGCTAGTCGTAACATACATTGTCTAAGCTTTCCATTGATACCCCATTTGCAGTGCTGGTGATTGCTGGCGAGTTTTACGAGTAGCGGTTGTGCTAACATAAAATTCTGTTATGTCGGCAATCACCAGCACTGCAAATGGGGTATCAATGGAAAGCTTAGACAATGTATGTTACGACTAGCATGTTAGGTTCCCATTAAGCGTTCATCAGTACCAGCCCAGACCTGTCTAAAGTTCACACAGATTTTGAAAATTTGTCTTGCAGATTTTTGCAAACATATATCAACGAATTAAATTAAACTAGGCATGACCCGAAACTACTTCAACTCAGCTTTCCAACGAGCCCACTCTCGCCCGGGACGATCGTTTATAACGGCCAAAAAATTCGGATAAAAATAACCATTTTACCAACTTCGGAGATGTTCAACCAGCAACCAGGTGTGGCTAGAGACCGTGTGAGGCCTGTTTTGAGGTCCACTGGCAAAGACCTTTCAAACCATGTATATATCAATCCCAGGCGAAATGGGTCCGATTTTGGTAGGCGGCTTTTCAAAAGAATCCCTCTATACATATTGTTTTTGGACTCAAATCTTCTTTCTATACTATACTATACTATACTATAGCTACATCTCTCTGAACGTTGTCATATTTAACAATATCCACCAAAGAAGCTAAGTGACTTGTGGCTCACCGCAAGTAACAAACGTCAAATCCACCTTGGTTTCAAACCGTCTACAAACCTCCTGACAAACTCAACGGAAAACTTTCACGATATCGTTCATAGTTGTTGATAAAAATTTATACAAAGAATCGATGCATTGAGTATGTATGTACTTATAACTTAAACATTTGACCTTATATGCACTGCCCAATTTAGTAAACATAAAAACATTTAAAGTCGCGTCCGTTACACTTCTATATGCTCAAAGAAGAGTATAACCTGAAGTGCACCATAGCGTAAACCATTTTCATAGCTGAAACATTGAAGAACAAAAACAAACAGAGCAAACTCGCTCTTCCTTTTCGGGATGATCGGTACGTTTGGAACTAATTATAACTTGCTGATGGATTTAAGCGAATTATGATTCACTTCAGGTTACACTCTTCACTGAGTGTGTAGAAGAGAAACGGGAAAGTATATTGATTTGAGGCTACAGAACTTACAATGAAATCAAAGCAATCATTTGAAAACTGTCCGTTTTAAAAATTGCATTAAAAAAGGAAAGCATCAAAACTAAAACATCAAAAGGAAAACATCAAAAAGAAAACATCAAACACAATGGCAGATCTAGCGAACCTCATGCAGGATTGGGCAGCTGAAGTTATGGGCCTTCTGCAGAACGCAGAGACCGAGAAAGCTTGGACTGAAGAAGAAAATCAAATGCTAAGGCAAATGGTTTCTCAATTAATGAAGGATAACGAAAATCTACGTATCCAGCTAGCTATGGCCTTGACAAGCGGTGTAACCCGTTTTAATGGAATAAATTAACTTCAGGCAGCAATGTAATAATTCCAATTAATAAATAAATGAAGAAACGAAAATTTATCTTTAAATTTTGTAGTTTAAAGCTTCAGTGTATTGTGAACAAAAATTTCCTCCATTTTTAGCCACACAATACACAAATTCTTACAGCCAAACAAAATCCGATAAATGTAAAGGCTGTCCTGGAATACTTAGTGAGTCAGAATAGCTGTTAACTTTACCTTGAGAGTTTAAGAGTGATATCGCCAAAACTTGAACCAATTTCAAAACAACGGCTCAGCGATTCGGGCAAGCTATAGCTCGTTTGAATCGTCATTCAATTCTGAGAAATAGGGATCTTTTACTTTTTCTGTTAGTTTCCCATTTTCGGAGTGAACACGTGAAAGTAATAGCATGTCAATGGGTCGTGAAAACAGTTTTTCGGTGATAGCTCGAGATAGAAATCTTTCTAAAATGTGAAATGTTGTAGGAATATAGGCCTCTAGCAGACCTTCAAAACGAGTATAATCATCGGTAAGGACAGCTACCCGTTCTGGACTTATGACTCAAAATATGGTGAATGTTTGGACAGTGCTGCTGGCTTGCAACAGAACTTTTCCGCGGAACTGACTATAGGGTGTTGCAGCTGGACTTACCCTCTTTCGTTCCACGTATAATACACCCCAGAAAAATTGTGTTGCAAGCCACAAAGTTAGTCGAAGTAAAATGTCGCTCCAATAGACCCATATTTTTCAGTGTTTTCAACTTGTTTTTGGTGTTCAAACAGGCTGGAGCGATAGGAATGAAATAAACTAAATCAAAATTACATGTTCAGCTCGAAATTGTGCTGAACCGTGCGATCATTGTCCTTGAAAATGTTGCTTTCTTCCTACTTCGTAGTAGGTGGAAAACATCATTTATTTGACTTCATAAAAATATCAGGAACTCAATTGCTTTCACCGAATATGGGCTTATTGTAAAGCAGAGATGCGCATCGTTCATTTGCAGTCAATAAATGGTCACCCAAGATGTAATTTGTACTTCACAAGAGGTCACGACCGTTCCCAGCTATGGAAAATGTATGAAAAATCGAGTTTTTTTTACAAAAATATTTTTTCTGTGGAGATTTTAACTGCTTTTAGTTAAGGTCTTAAGCTATGTATTCTTAAAACAATTGTTTTTGTGAAAAAAACTGGATTTTTGACACATTTTCTATAGCTGGGAACGGTCGTGACCTCTTGTGAAGTACAAATTAAATCTTGGGTGACCATTTATTGACTGTAAATGAACGATGCGCATCTCTGCTTTACAAAAAGCCCATATTCGGTGAAAGCAATTGAGTTCCTGATATTTTTATGAAGTCAAATAAATGATGTTTTCCACCTACTACGAAGTAGGAGGAAAGCAACATTTTCAAGGACAATGATCGCACGGTTCAGCACAATTTCGAGCTGAACATGTAATTTTGATTTAGTTTATTTCATTCCTATCGCTCCAGCCTGTTTGAACACCAAAAACAAGTTGAAAACACTGAAAAATATGGGTCTATTGGAGCGACATTTTACTTCGACTAACTTTGTGGCTTGCAACACAATTTTTCTGGGGTGTATTATACGTGGAACGAAAGAGGGTAAGTCCAGCTGCAACACCCTATAGTCAGTTCCGCGGAAAAGTTCTGTTGCAAGCCAGCAGCACTGTCCAAACATTCACCATATTTTGGGTCATAAGTCCAGAACGGGTGGCTGTCCTTACCGATGATTATACTCGTTTTGAAGGTCTGCTAGAGGCCTATATTCCTACAACATTTCACATTTTAGAAAGATTTCTATCTCGAGCTATCACCGAAAAACTGTTTTCACGACCCATTGACATGCTATTACTTTCACGTGTTCACTCCGAAAATGGGAAACTAACAGAAAAAGTAAAAGATCCCTATTTCTCAGAATTGAAAGACGATTCAAACGAGCTATAGCTTGCCCGGATCGCCGAACCATGGTATTCATTTTCACCAAAATTGGTTCAAGTTTTGGCGATATCACTCTTAATACATCTCAAATATAAATTTTATAAGTGGAAATTTTAAGCCTGTTGTTTTTCGTCTCTACCATGTCTAACACTTTCAAAAACCGTGGTATATTGACAAGACAAGTATTTTCCGTCACTTGTTCGCTGTTACGTTCCTTCGTTCTGGTGCTAATTAGAACAAACCGCATACTATTTTCCTCGCCATTCTTTCTTTCATACAAAGGTTTAGTGCGTCGATTCCGCCAGTGAAGTGAAGTGAAGCTTTTTTCTTTTAAGAAAATGTAATAAATATTAAACCACGGTGGGAGCAGCCAAAGCTCACCGAGGGCAGCAAAAAAGTGACTTTTTTGAAAATGTACCAAAAAAGACCACTTTCCAAAAAAATTTTATTGCCATTCGAAAGAGCACATTAACCTTGTCTAGAAACGCTATTAAAGTGCTGGATCGAAAACTTCGTCGAGGAGGCATCACCCCTTGAAGATGTGGAATTTTCGACTTTCAGCTTCTATTGCTCTGAGACCGAGAGCAATAATTTTTACATGGTTTTTTAGATTGAAGCTTTATTGAGAAAATAAGTTTAAAAAAAACTTAAGTAAATTTCTCTTATGGTTAAGTAACCAGTGCTTCTCCAAAGTGTCAGTGTTAATTTTATGTTTTTTACTTAGTTGGTGGTTTTTTTCAGTTTTGTGAGTAAGTGTAAAAATGCCCTGAGCATGGCATAAGTGAGTAAATGTCGTAAGTGTAGTTATGAGAGACCAATTGTCATCAAGCGAGAAATTAGTTAATCAATGTATAAAGATAAAATTCTGCTCACAGTTTTGAAAGTTTTTTCCGTGGTGTGTGTAAGTAGGGGCGGTACTGCAATTTATATGTTTTAACAGCATTGGCATAAATGTAAGTGAATTTCAGAATTTTATTTATACTAATTTCAAGGAATTTTGAACAAAAACAAATACTTTTTCACGACGCAAAATTTCGGAAGCCTTTGTTGTGAAAAACGTTTTTTAACTCGGGAAAAAAGTTGGAAACATCACCCTAGAAATGCAATTTCCAACTTTTCTTTCCTCGTTGAACCAATAACTATTAAGCTCATCAATTTTTTGTCATCCAATTAACTTTGAGTCAAGGAAAAATTTTGCTCTAAAATAATTTCAAATACAAACTGCACCTCACTTCTGAGATTGTTCTCTTGTGAGTCTTGAATATTTTTTGTCCTCAAAGTGTTTTTTGTCATCTTGTCTTCCCATATGACATTCTATTCATCTTGATTATCACACAGAAAGAATAAGAAACGTTTAATTAAGGTAAAGATAATTTTGCCCTCGTTTTTGTCGTCGAGACTTTAAAAAAAATCCATTTCGCTTGAAAAACAATCTTAGGAGAAGACTGTATTCTCCCATATTTATTTAAGTTAAAAAATTGGCTTCCCTAAACTCCTGGAATAGACAAATTTTAATTCGAGTAAAAAAAATCATCCTCCTTGTTTTGCATTTTTGTCATTTCGGTGTAAAGTTTTCATCTCTCTTTTTAACTCTCTTATCTTCAAGGGAAGATTTCCAATTCAGGATGTCAAAGAAACAAAACCTTCCTTCTCAATCAACAATTTTTTGTTCTTAATTTTGTTTTACTGATCAACATTTTTATTTGAAACTTCTCTTCATTTTTTGCGATCCAAAATATAAAATTTGAAATTTTCGAATTCTTTAGAGAAACTAAGTTTTATCCACCATGATGAGAAAAAGAAGAAAAACTGTCAGAAGTCTTACAAAAGAAAATTGTTAATCAAGCTAAAGATGAGTACCCATTTCGTGAAAAACCATGAAGAAATGCATGAAAAACGATGTTCAGTCCACAAGTTGCAAAATGCGTGAAAAATGTGAAAAATCACAGTCCAAAGTTAACAATTTACATTTTAATGGAGAATACAAACTCTGCGCTATTGGTATCTTTGGTGAAAATAATTACCAATAGCGCTGAGTTTGGAATCCTAATAAAATGTAAATTGTAAACTTTGGACTATGATATACACATTTTCACGTATTTTGTAGCTTGTAGTTGTAGACCGAACATCATTTTCGTGCATTTTGCATGGATTTTTCATAAACTGAAAATTTATATATTTGATGACAACGGATGAAAACTTGCAAGCCTTGAATATGGTATAGATTTCGTAAATTTAAATTTTTTCCTTTTTCATCCCTTGCAGTAAAAGTATTTATTCATACTAAATATTTTTCTTCTCATTTGTCATTCCGAACAGCAATACATTTTTTATACAATTTTTGCATCCGTTGTAACTTTTACTATTTTTTCATCTCGATTACAAAGCTATTTCACCTCTACAGTTTGAGTCAAAGTAAAGCAAATTTACTTGTGCTCTGGAAAATGATAACACCTACCCCTACACCTCTGAGATTCTCCTCCTATGAGTCATGAACATTTTTCATCCAAATGTTCTTTTTATCTTTGTCATTCCAAGTAAAAGAAAAAAAAAATCGCTCTATCAACCCTACCTTGAATACTTGGACTTTCGAAGTAGACCGTTTCCTATGGAAATTGGAAATAAAATTTTAGTGAGAGAGTTTTCCCATTTTGTCTTCACATGTGACATACCATTAATCCTGTTTATCATCAAAAAAAAAACGTTTTTGCCATCCCGAGCTAAAAAGACAGCCTTAGGAGAGGACTGCATTCACTGCATCTTTGTCTTCGCTCTTGAGCAAATTTATTTAAGTTTAAAACATTTGCCTTCCCTTACGAATATATAAATTTTTATTTGAGTCAAAATCGGAGTGTTGCATTTTTTTAACTCTATTGTCTTCCAGAGAAAATTTCCAAGGCTGTAAACTTTGGGAAGAGAAAAATAAAGTGTGAACTTCCGACAGAAAATTTTTCCTCTATTTGGCCGTACTGATCAAAATATTTTTAACGTTCAAAATGGAAAATCTAAAATTGTTGACATCATTTCATCTGAGAAATGTTATCCACCAGGATGAAAAAAAGATGAAAAATGCTCGGAATTCTTACAAGAGAAAAAATTGTTAGCTTCAATGGCAAAATTTATATATTTGATGACAACGGGATGGTCTCGAATTGGAGTGGTAGAAAAATAAAAGTAAAAGTGTGTAATCGTTTTAAGCAAGCGATGTCGCGAAAAATTACGATTTTTTCATCATTATCATCTACTAGTGTGTGGTGATGATAAGAAAAACGGAATTCGTGTCATCTTTTCAATCCTAAATATGAGATTAAACGAAGGTTTTTTCATGTTCATCCAAAAAAAGAGTCCGCGCGAGCCTCTCTGTATGTGTGTTTTTGTGGCTAAATATCGCTAAATGTAGGTTTTCATCTATTTTCTCTCTCAAAAATTAACCGTCTTTTGTTTTAAAACCATAACATGACATCAAAAAAGGACATTTAGTTTTGTGGGCTTCGATATGTCACCTCTCTTTTTATAGGATGACAAAATACTTCGTAGATGACTTCCATTGAATCAAAATCAAAGAATTATATCATCAGTGCTGGCAAAAAAAGTGGTCTTTGTCATCATATTTTTCAAGATTTCATCGCTTAAAGTAATGCTAAATATTTTTCATCTTATTTGTCATTCCGAATATCAATATATTTTTGATATGCATTTTTCGCATCCGTTGTAAATTTTCTTATTATTTCATCCGATTGGAAAAAGTGTATCCTACAAATAACTATTTTCGTACCAAGAAAGGAAATGACGATTTTTTCAGCACCAGTTCTAAGTTTTCCTTAGGAAAATTAGGACGTATGCTGAAAAAATCCATTTCCTGTCGAGGTACGAACAACGTTTTGTGCACCGGATAACTGAAATAGACAAAACACATCAATTTACTTGAAAAATTTCAAACTTCACATTCACCATATTAAATTTGTTCAATGAATAGTCATGGAAAATTTCATTCAAAACCGTTCTCGCACGATAAATCGTAAAGAAATGAATTTTTTTTCCCGCTATATCGTTCGGGAAAACCTGACATTTCATAACAAAAAATCATGGCAAAATATGTCGTATTTCAGTTGCCGGTGCACAAATTCTATTTCGCTTTTGAATTTTTTTTTTTGTCCATCAAGAAACTTTGAGTCAAATTTACTTTTGCTCTGACATAATCTCTAATTCTGAGAATGCCCTCTTGTAAATCATGAATATTTTTAATCCTCCAAGTGTTTTTTGTCATCTTTGTCATCCCGAGTAAAAAAATCTCTCTATCAGGGCCGAGCAGGTGCATACTTTTTTGTGCTACTTCTGCCTTTCTTGAGCAAAGTTATTGTCAAAGTCTTCTGTCATCCCATACGACAACGACAGTCCATTCATCTTGTTTATCATCCCAAAAGCATAAACAAATTTATAGTAAAGGAAAAGTCATCCCGAAGAAAAAGAAAAATCTATTTCACTCGAAAGACAACCTTAAAAGAATACTGTATTCACTCATCTTTGTCATCGATATCCTCTTCTTGCGCAAACTTGTTTAAATTTAAATTTAACTTCCTAACGAATAGACAAATTTTCATTTAAAAAAAATCATTCTCCGAGTGTTGCATTTTTGTCATTTCAGGGTAAATTTTTCACCTCTCTTTTCAACTCTCTTAACTTCAAGGGATTAGATTATTTTAGAGATCTTCAAATGAAGATTTCCAATTCAGGATGTCATAGAGACAAATTATGTGGGAAGAAATTTTTTGATTCTTTTAGCGCTACTGATCAACATTTTTTTTATTTGATACTTCTCTACATCTTTTTGCCGTCCAGCAACTTTTAACATCTTTTGAGATGAAAAAGAAAATTGATAAATTTATTGGGTTGATGACAATGGATGAAAACTTGCAAGCCTTGAATACGGCCTCTGTGTGTATTTACATGTTTTCTCTTCATGGGTTTAAACTTTGCCTCATCTAAAACTAATCTATATGTAATCGCTATTTCTCTCTCAATTGGCTGTTACTATACCATAAAATGACACCAAAAAAAAGTTTCGTGTGTTTGTGGGAATTTTACTATTACAAAGAATCAATCAAAAAAGTATATTGGTTCTAGACAAAAAGTGGGTTTATATTAGAAAATTGATGATTAAACGACTCCCGCATAAACGGGGGTTGTTTATAACACCAAGTGATATGCTTTTTTAGGCACTAGAAGTTGTCAATTAGATACCACTCGAGGCTGTGCCACTCGTGTGCACATCGTGTGTCTAAAAATGCATCTATACAATGTTTTTCTCAAAAAAAAAACGAACGAATGTTTAACTTTTCGTTACTCTTTCTGGGTTTCTTACTTTGTCATCCCTTGCAGTAAAAGTATTCATTCATACTAAATATTTTTCATTTCATTTGTCATTTTCGAATCACAATATAATGCACACACACACATATATATATATATATATTTGATACATTTTTTTTGCATCCGTTATAATTCTTTCATCACGACTGAAAAAAAGCATCCTATAAAAATGCTATTTAAGCTCCACCGATTTTTGTGTCATCCAATTAATTTTTTTAATCCAAATTTCGTTTTTTTTCTTTTTCATTCCGATTAAATAAAATCGTTCTACACAACCTACCTTGAATACTTTTCTTTTCGAAGTAGAATGTTTTTCCATTCCTCTAAAGAAACTGGAAATAAAATTTTACACTCTCTTTGTCAATTCTGCTCCTCTTGAGCAAAGTTTTCGTCCCAGTAAGAGAATTTTCCTCTTCTGTCTTCTATGACAGTCCATTCATCTTGTTAATCATACCAAAAGGTTAATTATAACAAAAGAAAATTTCGTCGTCCAAGCGTTTTTGAATTCCAGAGTAAAAAAAATCTATTTTGCTCGAAAGACAACCTTAAGAAAAGTATGGATTTAAGTTTAAAAAATTGGTCTTCCCTAACGAATAAATAAATTTTAATTCGAGCCGAAAAAGTCATCTTTTTCCAGTGGTTGCATTTTTTGTCATCCCGGGGTAAATTTTTCATCTCTCTTGTCTTCAGGATGACAAAGAGAGACAAAAAATGCGAGACATCCCCTCTCAATCAAAAAATTTTTTATATAATTTTGTCGTACTGATCAACATCTTTTCAACGTCCGAAATGGAAAATCTAAAATTGTTGACATCATTTCATCTGAGAAATGTTATCCACCAGGATGAAAAAAAGATGAAAAATGCTCGGAATTCTTACAAGAGAAAAAATTGTTAGCTTAAATGGCAAAATTTATATATTTGATGACAACGGGATGGTCTCAAATTGGAATAATAGAAAAATTGATGTCGGTCGGAAACTTCCGATTTTCTCATCTATGTCATCTACTAGTGTATGGTGATGATGAGAAAAACTGAATTCGTGTCATCTTTTTCAATTCTTAATATGAAGTCTTTCATCTCTGTTGATGACTATTTGTGTCACAATGTAATGTGTCATTTGGTAATACAATCTCTTATCGATATAATTTTAACATTTAATGAATTTTGTAGGCGGATTAGCTCAAAAAAGACAATTTTTCTTTTAAATAATTGCGCCAATATATTTCGTCTTTAGTTCAAACATTTAAAAAAAAGTCAAAAATGTAAAAACAACTGATTTTGCATGCAAAAATATAGATAAAAATTGACAAAATTGCCGACCACGAAAATATGCCGTCGATTTATATGCATTTTTTATGCATAGGTAAAAAAGACAGAAACACGCAACGCAATATTTTGTCTCACATCAAAGTTCGACTTCCTTGTAAGACAAATATTACGTTGCATGTTCCTGTCTTTTTTACCTATGCATAAAAAATGCATATATATCGACGACATATTTTCGTGGTCGGCAATTTTGTCAATTTTAATTTTGTTTACGAGATCCCAAAATTGTTTTTTCCCCCGAAGTAATCCATGAATCGTCTGTATTCAATTCTATTTGCATTCAATGCAACACTTTCAAAATGGATCTTATCGATATAATTTTAACATTTAATGAATTTTGTAGGCGGATTAGCTCAAAAAAGACAATTTTTCTTTTAAATAATTGCGCCAATATATTTCGTCTTTAGTTCAAACATTTTAAAAAAAGTCAAAAATGTAAAAACAACTGATTTTGTATGCAAAAATATAGATAAAAATTGACAAAATTGCCGACCACGAAAATATGTCGTCGATTTATATGCATTTTTTATGCATAGGTAAAAAAGACAGAAACACGCAACGCAATATTTTGTCTCACATCAAAGTTCGACTTCCTTGTAAGACAAATATTACGTTGCATGTTCCTGTCTTTTTTACCTATGCATAAAAAATGCATATATATCGACGACATATTTTCGTGGTCGGCAATTTTGACAATTTTAATTTTGTTTACGAGATCCCAAAATTGTTTCTTCCCCCGAAGTAATCCATAAATCGTCTGTATTCAATTCTATTTGCATTCAATGCAACACTTTCAAAATGGATCTTATCGATATAATTTTAACATTTAAAAAAATTCAAAAATGTAAAAACAACTGATTTTGTCATGCAAAAATATAGATAAAAATTGACAAATTTGCCGACCACAAAAATATGTCGTCGATTTATATGCATTTTTTATGCATAGGTAAAAAAGACAGAAACACGCAACGCAATATTTTGTCTCACATCAAAGTTCGACTTCCTTGTAAGACAAATATTACGTTGCATGTTACTGTCTTTTTTACCTATGCATAAAAAATGCATATATATCGACGACATATTTTCGTGGTCGGCAATTTTGTCAATTTTAATTTTGTTTACGAGATCCCAAAATTGTTTCTTCCCCCGAAGTAATCCATGAATCGTCTGTATTCAATTCTATTTGCATTCAATGCAACACTTTCAAAATGGATCTTATCGATATAATTTTAACATTTAATGAATTTTGTAGGCGGATTAGCTCAAAAAAGACAATTTTTCTTTTAAATAATTGCGCCAATATATTTCGTCTTTAGTTCAAACATTAAAAAAAAAGTCAAAAATGTAAAAACAACTGATTTTGCATGCAAAAATATAGATAAAAATTGACAAAATTGCCGACCACGAAAATATGTCGTCGATTTGTATGCGTTTTTTATGCATAGGTAAAAAAGACAGAAACACGCAACGCAATATTTTGTCTCACATCAAAGTTCGACTTCCTTGTAAGACAAATATTACGTTGCATGTTCCTGTCTTCTTTACCTATGCATAAAAAATGCATATAAATCGACGACATATTTTCATGGTCGGCAATTTTGTCAATTTTAATTTTGTTTACGAGATCCCAAAATTGTTTCTTCCCCCGAAGTAATCCATGAATCGTCTGTATTCAATTCTATTTGCATTCAATGCAACACTTTCAAAATGGATCATATCGATATAATTTTAACATTTAAAAAAATTCAAAAATGTAAAAACAACTGATTTTGTCATGCAAAAATATAGATAAAAATTGACAAATTTACCGACCACAAAAATATGTCGTCGATTTATATGCATTTTTTATGCATAGGTAAAGAAGACAGGAACATGCAACGTAATATTTGTCTTACAAGGAAGTCGAACTTTGATGTGAGACAAAATATTGCGTTGCGTGTATCTGTCTTTTTTACCTATGCATAAAAAATGCATATAAATCGACGACATATTTTCGTGGTCGGCAATTTTTATCTATATTTTTGCATGACAAAATCAGTTGTTTTTACATTTTTGACTTTTTTTTTAAATGTTTGAACTAAAGACGAAATATATATTGGCATTTATTCCCTTGACTGAAAGTCATGGGTCTTACGGATGATTAACACTCTAAAATGTTTGTCACAAAATGTTCACTATGATTGAAAATACATGAATGTATGACCAAAAATCTTAAATACAGAAAATGTTTGTTACACTTTGTTCATTCTTTGATAACACGATAACTCGAGTAATTCTCAATGGATTTCCAATTTTTTTTTTATTCGACGGGGAATTAAATTCCTGAGGTTAAGTTCGAAGATGGGCTATGATGTACCGATGATCTTAAAGATATTCCCAAAAGAATTTTTGTCTCATTGCTTGATAACACGATAACTTGAGCAATCTTCAACTGAGTTCCAAATTATTTTTTTTATTTGACGAGGATTTAATTCTTTAGGTTAAGTTCGAAGATAGGCTATAACAGACTGGGGAGCTCGGAGATATTCTCAAAAGAATTTTTGTCTTGTCTCTTGATAACAAGATAACTCGAGTAATTCTTAGTGGATTTCCAAAAACTTTTTTTTATCGAAGAGGAATTCAATTCCTCAGGTCAAGTTTGAAGATGGGCTATAACGGACCGGTGATCTTAAAGATATTCTTAATAGAATTTTTGGCTCGTCGCTTGATTCCACGATAACTTGAATAATCCTAAACGGATTTCCAAAAACTTCTTTTTAATCGACGGGGAATTCAATTCCTCACGTTAAGTTCAAAGATGGGCTATAATAGACCGGAGATCTCTGAGATATTCCCAAAAGAATTTTTGGGTCAACGTTTGATAACTTGAGTATTTCTCAACAGATTTCCAAAACTTTTTTTTAATCGAGAGGAATTAAATTCCTGAGGTTAAGTTTGAAGATGGCCAATAACGGACGAGTCACCTTAGAGCAGGTCTTAGAGATATTCCCAAAAGAATTTTCGTCTCGTCGGTCGCTTGATAGCACGATAGCTTGAATAATCCTCAACAAAAAAAATTATTCGACTAAGAATGAAATTTGTGATGGCTCTGTCTCCTTATCATACGGAGTAATTTCGACAGAACTGAAATTACTAACGAAGTTAACGTTAATGGAAAATGATGGATCAATAATCTATGATTTGTTCTGAAAAGACTTCTATGAGTGATTTCTTGCTGTCTATGCTAGAAAAAAAAATCAACGAGTGTGAACTTTGCGGCCAGAGCGAAGCGAGGGCCGTAAACACACTAGTTGCATACCTTATTGATGAGCAAATCGGGTCAATTCAGTAGATTTATTTGCTAAAAAAGTCTTTTAATCTAGAAAATTTCAACTACTGTGAGCTTTGCGGCCGTATTCACATGAGTTTAAATTTTATTCAAGAGGTAGACAAGAAATACCTCCTCTTTAAAGCATCTTTCAGTAGACAGCATAACTCTGATGAAGCATCTTTTGTTTGTTCTGAAAATTTCTTTGCAATCAAATAAAAGGAGTGAACAATTTATGACAAAATAAGACAAAGAGGTGTTTTAAGTCAGTGCGGATCTTTGTGATGCGAATTTTTGTGATGTCACCAAATCTCACCAAAAAATCAAAATCAAAAAATCGCTAGGATTTAACAAACATTTTGTTAATTTTTTTTTCTTAATGATAATCTGTTTATTGTTAATCTTATCAATTAGTAATTTATCCTTTTACGAAATGTAACGTAAAGCCTTTACTGTAAAGTATTTTTGTACAATCCTTGGGAATTCATCCTTATACGAAATGTAACATAAAGGCGTTTGTACAATTCCATTTACGAAGAGAAACGTAAAGGCGTGTTGTTTCATCTTAGGGAATTCATCCATTTACAAACTGCAACGTAAAGGCGTTTTGTTCGAACTTGCAGATATTAGAGACATCATCAATATTATTTGCCATCATAATCACATATAAAATGCACAGCGGTAATACTTATACCGAATAGTTATTGCACATTTTAGAGGTTTCATGTCTCTCGATTTGTCGATCAAAAATATCCAAAATTGAAACATTTTCCGACGCTTCGTGACTTTATTGTCACATAACACATCATCAGCTATTAATTCAATCTTTAAACACATAAGATCACGTTAAAATTCCTTTTAAAAAAACTCGCACCTTACGTGCAAGCGAAATGACAAAATTATGTCTGAAGTCAATTCGACTACACGTAAGAAATTCTAATTTGATTTTTGTATTTATATTTCGAGCCACAGCTGATATTTATGGCGTTAAGGTCACAAAATGTTTAAAGTTGTTTCAATTTATTGATTTTCGGACCGACGAATTGAGAAACATACTGAGCCATCTTGGTTATTAATATTGTTAACTATTCGAAACAGAATATTCCAAACAATGATTGTAGACGATCAAAACAGAAAACATTTTTACTGATTTAATACAACAAATCCAACATTTGAACACGCAACTCCTTTGCATTTAGCTGAACTAATTTCGAAAATACTGATAGAAATTGATATCAAAGTCACAATAAAGCACAAAAATTAAATTAAAATTTACAAATTGAAGAACAAGTTTTATAATTCGCTGTCCTCTTGTCGGTTGACTTTTGCACAATGAAAAAAAAAAATCTCTAATGTCAAGCAACAATAATGAAATAATGAACAAAACGTATGAAAACGAGAGGGTAGTAGATCCGATCATAATTTGTTTCAGATGTCTGTTTAGTTTATTGAGATTGCGTCGCTCTTTCGTCCACAAAAATTTAATAAATTTGCATATCGTAGACGTAGGCAAGCCACAATACAATATTATTGAATTATTTTGTAGTTTATCGAAATGTTTATTTAGTGACTTATTGCAGAAAGTTACACTTGTTAAACAAAGAGAGAAAAACACAATTAGCTGTGCACAAATTTGGATAAAGAATAAGACATTCCTCTTCCATAATGTAAATGTAACACATGAACAATTGATTTGGTTTTGTTTAAATTGCATGCAAATCACCGATGTTGTGTTATTATAAAGATGAACATATTTGTATAAAATGATAAAGATTTGGTGTGATAAAAAAGTATTTCAACGAATGTTCGTTTTTAAATGCATTTGCGGCATTCGATATACTTTTTGTACTGGGATAGGGTTTTTGCTGCTGGGAGAGAAAACGTACTAAAACGTAAAAAGCTGTCAAAAGATGTGACAGAAGGATTAGCTAAATATACTGAAATCAAATATTTTTAAAGTTTAGGGACTGTAGTCTCAAGTTTTTCTTAAAAATGTTTCGACTTCGTCTGTAGCTGCACTTCCACATCAAACGGTGAATGACAAAACTGTCTGTAATCGTTGTCGAATCAACATTTCAACATGATCTCTGTCAAATATTGGTGGTCATTCTGAATTGGATTTACAAGTTCATCGATCCGGGGCAGAATGGCTTTTCACCTCCCCGTTACTATAAGTCGTACATACACCCATAGTCGAGAGATGAAACTAGTCGAAGCTGAGTAGGTCAACTGGGAAAAACAAACGCCAAACTCCGAGACGTCTATCACATCAGTATGAGTCGATTACTCTTCCAAAGATAAATTCAAACAGAACATCCAATCGACGTCAATTCGAGCGTCATCAGCTTATGTCAAAGTGTTGTAAATTTCGTGATGAGATTCATAAACTGTCAATCAGATGTTACGAGAATTATATACCTGCACGGACTGTGCATCTCATCATGAAACATACCATACATTCCCTGAAGCCGACCTAGATGCACGACTTTTTACGGCCTCGTCCCACTAATGAATTCACGGGGATTAAAGGCAATTAATCATTCGCATTCAGGACTTTTTATTTTATTTCGATAAATTATGATTTTATAAGACAAAAGTACTTCTACGGCATGGGTAAATATTGTTTTAATTTTTTTATAAATCAAATTGAAACTACATATTCAAAGTATTCGCGCTAATATTCACTTACTGCATAGCAAATGGTACCAACCAAAAAAAATAAAAATTTCATAAATTCCATACATTTCAGTAGACAGCAAACTGACAAGGTGCTGACAAGGTGCGATTTCGCAGTCAGTGCAAAAATGAATTAATTTTAATTTTATTTTTATAAAACTAATTTGAACGCGTAGATTTTTTTTAAACTTAAATTTTGAATGAACATAGTGTCTTTGATCATTTAAAAATAAAAAACTTTTTGATGCGAATGATCAATTGAATTGGTTCGCCACTTCGAGGATTTTTTTTCCCCGCAAATTTTTATAATTCACACAAAACCAAAACAATTTCATTCTTTTTCAATTGCAAATCTAAAACCTTTCAAATGTATAACCCAGAACCAGTGAAGCTTTGTAGTGTTACATTTCAACGATTTCAACGATTCAACTTTTTAATTTTCAAATCGAAACTCATTTATTGGTCGCAAGGTTTCATTTTAGCATTGTACCTCTAATTATGATGATGACGATGATTGATTCAATAGTTTTTAAATTACAAAACCTTGCTGCACACACAACAAAGTTGTTTTATTTTCCTGGAAGCGCAACAAAGATTGGAGACATTGCCGTATCGACGAAGGCTTTTCAGAACTTCAGACTTCATAGTTCACAAGGAACAGTTGGAATTGCTTTTCTTTCTCGTTGAGGATGAGCCGTCTATAGACATTACAGGCAGAAGAGAAGACGGGACAATGCAAAGTCGATAACCCACTGAAAGTAATGCCAATCTAGAAATATCCACTGGACCCAAGTTCCGGTGTGAATCGAGTGCAGCGTAAGTTTAGACTGCCTAAGTTTATCATTAATTGCGACCCTCACGGCAACAATCAGAGACCATTTTGCGGAAATCATTTTGCTAGACTTTTCTACATTTTCACGAATTTTGCAAATATTTTTGGGAAAATAAGGGAAAAATCAAGAAATACTTTCCCGACATTCGACCTCTCATTTTCACCATAAATTATGTCGAAAGCTGTGCCTACATACAACGACGAATGCGAAATTATTCGCCACAAAATAACCAAATGCCAAATCTTTCTATTACATTTGGCATTTGGTGTTACTTTGACCAAGGTTTGCCATTGAGATGGTGTTAAGGAATCTCGCGCCGCGACATTCACAATAATTCACAAAGTGACATCTTCCTTATACAAAATGTGTCAAAATGTGAATTATTGTGAATGACGCGGCGCGAGATTCCTATCAACCCATTGAGATATGTGATTCGGTTACACATGACATTACCTCCGCCAATATATTTCCCTTGATTTTGACTTGATTTAAACAAAATTTCCATTTCTTTATTCGTCGTTCATACCAAAAATGGAACAAAAACATTTCTATTCACTTAGGTAATAAGCTTTGACACTATAGTACATTTTCTACCTTGGTGTATATTTCGAGAATAACTTCGTATGTACAATTGTATATAACGAGCGCCAGCGAGTGTATATACAATTGTACATAAGAAGTGATTCGAGAAATATACACCAAGGTAGAACAATGTTTTATCTCCTGCAAGCTGATATTTCATACATTAGCGAAATAACCACAAAAATTTGGATTTATAATTAATTAATTAAGCATGTTGTTTTAAAACGCATTCACAACAAAAAAAAAACATCATACAGAAAATCCTTTATTTACTTACTCACACACATATACTATCCACCTCAACATTTCGTTCAAATCACATCATTCCGACTACTCTGATTATTTGATCGATGTAGAAGTGACTAACGAACCACTACCGACACCAATTGCATCGCGTTATGTGATTTGTTGGCGTAGTGGTCAGCATGTTTGGTTGATATGTTGCTGGTCCCGTGTTCGCTTCCGCCGTTCGGCGATTTTTTTTTTTCAAATATAGATGGAAAGTAAATTTACCCTAGGTGGGTTATGTGTGAATTATCCAATCGTATAGGCTGTGGTTATGTATGTGTTTGTGTTTATATGCAGAAACGCGTAATGTATGAAATATCAGCTTGCAGGAGATAAAAACGTTTACGGTGAGAATGGGTCCGCCCTAACCAAATCATTCATTTTGGAGTTTTCCACATTCTAATGACCCCGACAAACGGTTTTCGTTCTTTACATTCGTTAATTTGAAAGTGATAGAGGCTGTGTAGTCGAAATGCTAACCGCAATATTGTCATTGCAACGCGAAGAAGTCGCACAAATTTTCAATCATTTTCATAGTACAGTGGACAATAGTTAGGTACAGTCGCGGAATTTTGAAAACCGACCCATTTTCTATTTCGTCGTTTGGTGGTCTTTTTGTGCATTTTGCGTGTAATTTTATGTTAATTTTATGTGGAGCAATGAGAAATTCAAGTAAAACACAGAAACAGAAAATGTGTCGGTTTTCGAAATTCCGTGTGTGTACCTTGTGCACCTTGTACGAAACTATTTTTCGTTTCGTCCATTAAATTTTCTTAAAATCTTTTTTTTTAATTCTTTCCTTGCTGCTGCGCCCCTATAAAGTCATTAGCATCGCAACCATTCATTGACATTTTCGACACTTTTTGGCACATATTTATTTTACATTGTTCTTTTTCCCTTTCCCGTTATGTTCAGCTGTTAATTTGTCTATTGAAACGCTCATCCTTAGCAGTTCATTTCTGGTTCAGATTTCCAACTGTACAGACGTTTTTTGCTAGGTGTCAGTGTCCAGTTAAACTGTAATTTATTTCGAGCCAGTGTTAAGACAGTCCTCAAAATGGAATACATCAATGAGGTAAGTTGATTTAAAATTTTAATTAAATTCAAGCCGACTCTCAAACATTTCCGTTTGCTCGGAATAACCAATTTTTCAACAAAAAAAAATATTTTCTGCTAACGAAGCTCGATCCAAGACAATACGTCAACAGTTCCACAGAATGAATTTCGTCGCACATTGTGGATCTCCACCAGTTTCTCCCTTGAAATCTAAAACAAACGCGACTCATCAAAATCGGTGCACAGGAAGCGGAGATAATCCATTTTCAAAATCAACAACTTCCATACTGAAACCTCCAAAATGACGGCGTCGCAACAATGAAATTCTTTTCTGTCTATTTCCTTTAATTTTTCTCGGGAAGACGTCGGTGAACGGCCATAAAATTTTGCAGTCTGGACGGAAATTAATTGTAAAGAAAGTCCGTACAAAAATGACATTTACATGATTCATGCGTCGAAAACCCTACGTTTCATGTTGGAAGCACGTCTTTCGACGCCCTCAGCATGTAAAATCGATTACACAACTTGCGATAAAAAGATGAAAAGTCTCGTTTTCGTGTGTTTATTGACCGCGGCTTCGCCTCGAATCAACAAAATTCACATGAAAACTCTGCTTTTCATCTTTTTATCCCCAGTCATGCTCACCATCGACAGAAGTGTGTCTCCTCTTAGCTTTTGGAATTGCTATCTGCATGAATATGTCTTTGTAGGTTTGCAATTCTAAACATGACACAGTTTACATAGCTTGTAATATGAGTACAACTGGAGATGGCTCAAATTTTCGATAAATGTTCCTCCAACATCGACAGAAGCGGCCTAATGATGTGTAAAGTAAAGTTGATAAAAAACATGCCTATATTGTCAGTAGCATAGCATGCGTGGTATCGTTGGAAAGCTAGTGACATCAGCTACCCGACACACAAACAAAAACAGAAAAGAATGTTTGATCCAGATCTGTTAAAATGGCATGAGCTTTCACTTCCAATTTATCTCAAAAACCGCCCGCTGACTTTTTTCTTGCTTTAGGCCTTAAATGATCAGGAGATCATTACCAACAGTAATTAAGCAAAAAAAAATTACTTTGCATTACACTTTTAATTAGACTTTGTTCAACCACACCGTGATCCGAGTTTAGTAATTCTATTCAACGCTTCTGAAGAATTTCTGAGGTTTTTTTCTGAATTTCACCAGGTGATTTCAAACTCATCCCACTTTTGATGGAAACAGTCGGTCGAGTGTCAACGCATCCAAGTGTGAGATGACGCAGTTTGGTATACTTGAAGTACCATGAAAAAGATGTTTCGGGTATCCTACCAGCGCATATTTTCAGAATTTTTCTCTCGATAATTTATAAGATTCGGAATTGCAACCATTTTAGGGAGTTTGACACACGTAGTTTGCGATTTAAAGAGCGGTGCTTTAACAAAGATTTTTTTTTACTTTTTCAGAATTACGTAGAACCTGATTACAGCGATGGCAAGTCAATAAAGGAACTTTACGAAGATTTCGACGCTTATTTGAACACGAGATACATAGCAGTTCCATTTTCACACGTATGCAACGTTCGAATGGTGCCAGACTGGGACAGTCATCCAAGCATACAGCCGATACAATCAAATGAGCCCATTGAACCGGACCATGTAATGGAGCCGATTGTTATAAGCGAACATGACTATGCCATGCAGCCGGCTGAGTTAGTTGATACAGCCCAATCGAGTGATGTCATCCAGCCGATTCAACCAGTTGAACCCGCTGAACAAAGTCAACCGAGTCATCAAACCGTTGAACAAAACCAACTGAGTCAATGCAATGTCGAAATGGGTCAGCAAGCCGTGCACAAACAGGCAACGTACCCATCTAACATCATGAAGGCAATAAGAAGCTCAGGAAAGCAATGGGTGAAGGTGGAAGAAATATACGATTTCTACTACAAGATGAATCCGGCATGCAAGAACTTGGACAAAACAGCATCCAATAAATGGAAAAGTAGCATCCGTCACGCGCTGTCTTCAAGCGCAAAATTCGTTCAACGTGAGGTTACAGCCGGCAGCGATCGAGTCAAGCAGAAACGATTTCAATATGCTATCAATCCGGACCTGGACAAAGGGAAGAAGGCTAAAAAGCAGAAGAAAGCGATGCCGGCCACTGAATTTGAGTTTTAACCGAATTAGTGAACGATGTACGAGGACTTTGAAGTGAGGTGGACATTCATGGAAAGTGCGAAGTAAAAAAAAGGAACGAAAAGTGAGTAAAATTAAGGAAAATGTGAAGTAAAAAAGGATGATTTTCAATGTAAAAGTGGGCGATAAGTGAGTTTGCCAGAAAGGTGTTGTGTCTTATTTATACGGAAAGGTGGATTGAATAACCATTCAAAGCTTAACTTTGAATCAGAGCGTTAATCACCGCACATTCAATTTAATTAATTTTTATTTAATTTATGTCATTTTGTCATTTAATTTGAATAAAAATTTGGAAAACCATTTCTGTGTCTCATTCAGATTCGTTTTTAGCGAGTCCAGCCCCTGCAGCTACGATCGAAATATTCAATTTTTCGGTACACTATCCAGAGAAACGTATATTTCCCGCCAAAAAAGTAACTATGTCGGCCGGAGAGAGCAGCCGATAACCAAATGTTATAACTACACGCATTGCAAGTCGTGTACCTTTCATGTTTCAAGCACTTCCTTCGACGCCCTCAACATGCAAAATCCATCGGCTTCGCCTCTGATCAACAAAACTCACACGAAAACTCTACTTTTCGTCGTGTTATGCCAAAGCACCTAGCAGGTTAATAGAAAAAAATAAAGTAGTATTTTAACCGAAGTATGCGAAAATTTCCATACCTTTTTTTTCATGATGCATTGCAAAATTACCATTAAGGCTGCTAATGGTATTATTGGTACCAAAATACTATTCTATTTGACGTGTAAAAACCTCTATTACCCTGCTAGGTGCTTTGGTTATGCAAATAACTATCTCGGCCGCAATTGAGTGCGCATGATTGTTGCTGAAATTTTTGCAGACTGATTTCCTTGTGTTGTGGTTTCGTCTCATTATGATCCTTAAGGCACAACAAACCGCGTTGGTAAATCGTTATGAAAGTGGAATTTTTCAGTACACGTCGTAGGCTTGTCCTACACGGCTTCGCCGCGTTACTCTCGAAATTTCACTCCTAACGCAAATAGTATAAATCGCAATTTTCATTGAATTCAGTAATAAAAGATCGATTCGCGCTCCTACCCTTACCACCAATCTCGTTCGATCAAAGCAATTGGGCATGGTATTAACGAGGGGGAAAGCACCTGAACTGCATCTGTTTGAAACTGTTCACAACTCTTTGCAAGTGCTTGTAACTCTTTGCACATCATTTGAACATCCGAGTGGGACCTCAAAAACCCCTTACAGTGGAAGTGTGACGCAAGTCCCTTTATCCACTTACAAAAGAATTGATATTCAATAAGTGTCACCCCACCGATATCACTTCAAATGTTGCATTATAAACGATATTCTCATTTTCAATTTAAATTTCCTCTTCTCATGTATGAGATGTGGCTTACTTTGTAGGATTTTCTGCGCGGGTAAAGTAGACCGCGTCCTTCGTGAAACATTGCTCTATCGACGAGTTTGAAGTTTGTTTCCCGCAATGACGGTATGGATAATGTCAATAGTCAAAATCACAAGGCCGAAACTAGTAGCAAGTATCTCGAAGTTACTTCGACGAAGTGTCACAAAGAGTGTTATTGTGAGTAGCAGAAGGTTGTTTCCGAATTAATGAATTACGTAGCAGCCACCCAATGTAGAATGGAAAAGAAAAAGACAACGCACACCGTCAACGGGCTTTTCACTTAACCGGGAATACAAACGATGCACCAGACATAAAGCACTCAGTACAACGGGAGAACGAGAGATGTCGCTCGTAGATGCTATCTCAGCCGCAAACCAATGAGTCGATTCGATCAGATGTTGTTATAATCTGATTGACAGAATCAAAGTGTTGACAGAATCATGGTCGTCCAGAATCCACAGATTCGGAATAGCTGGATCCTCTGAATGTTACTCACACTATCCATGCTCGAAGCGAGAGGTGGATCAGAGATTTGGACCATTAAAGACTACGTGTTTTCCTACGAAAATTTCATTTTAGTCTCAAGTTTTTCTTAAAAATGTTTCGACTTCGTCTGTAGCTGCACTTCCACATCAAGCGGTGAATGACAAAACTGTCTGTAATCGTTGTCGAATCAACATTTCAACATGATCTCTGTCAAATATTGGTGGTCATTCTGAATTGGATTTACAAGTTCATCGATCCGGGGCAGAATGGCTTTTCACCTCCCCGTTACTATAAGTCGTACATACACCCATAGTCGAGAGATGAAACTAGTCGAAGCTGAGTAGGTCAACTGGGAAAAACAAACGCCAAACTCCGAGACGTCTATCACATCAGTATGAGTCGATTACTCTTCCAAAGATAAATTCAAACAGAACATCCAATCGACGTCAATTCGAGCGTCATCAGCTTATGTCAAAGTGTTGTAAATTTCGTGATGAGATTCATAAACTGTCAATCAGATGTTACGAGAATTATATACCTGCACGGACTGTGCATCTCATCATGAAACATACCATACATTCCCTGAAGCCGACCTAGATGCACGACTTTTTACGGCCTCGTCCCACTAATGAATTCACGGGGATTAAAGGCAATTGAATTGGTTCGCCACTTCGAGGATTTTTTTTCCCCGCAAATTTTTATAATTCACACAAAACCAAAACAATTTCATTCTTTTTCAATTGCAAATCTAAAACCTTTCAAATGTATAACCCAGAACCAGTGAAGCTTTGTAGTGTTACATTTCAACGATTTCAACGATTCAACTTTTTAATTTTCAAATCGAAACTCATTTATTGGTCGCAAGGTTTCATTTTAGCATTGTACCTCTAATTATGATGATGAAGATGATGATGACGATGATTGATTCATTAGTTTTCATAAAATACAAAACCATGCTGCACACACAACAAAGTTGTTTTATTTTCCTGGAAGCGCAACAAAGATTGGAGACATTGCCGTATCAACGAAGGCTTTTCAGAACTTCAGACTTCATAGTTCACAGGAACAGTTGGAATTGCTTTTCTTTCTCGTTGAGGATGAGCCGTCTATAGACATTACAGGCAGAAGAGAAGACGGGACAATGCAAAGTCGATAAACCACTGACAGAAATGCCAATCTAGAAAAATCCACTGGACCCAAGTTCCGGTGTGAATCGAGTGCAGCGTAAGTTTAGACTGCCTAAGTTTATCATTAATTGCGACCCTCACGGCAGCAATCAGAGACCATTTTGCGGAAATCATTTTGCTAGACTTTTCTACATTTTCACGAATTTTGCAAATATTTTTGGGAAAATAAGGGAAAAATCAAGAAATACTTTCCCGACATTCGACCTCTCATCTTCACCATAAATTATGTCGAAAGCTGTGCCTACATACAACGACGAATGCGAAATTATTCGCCACAAAATAACCAAATGCCAAATCTTTCTATTACATTTGGCATTTGGTGTTACTTTGACCAAGGTTTGCCATTGAGATATGTGATTCGGTTACACATGACATTACCTCCGCCAATATATCTCCCTTGATTTTGACTTGATTTAAACAAAATTTCCATTTCTTTATTCGTCGTTCATACCAAAAATGGAACAAAAACATTTCTATTCACTTAGGTAATAAGCTTTGACACTAAAACGTTTACGGTGAGAATGGGTCCGCCCTAACCAAATCATTCATTTTGGAGTTTTCCACATTCTAATGACCCCGACAAACGGTTTACGTTCTTTACATTCGTTAATTTGAAAGTGATAGAGGCTGTGTAGTCGAAATGCTAACCGCAATATTGTCATTGCAACGCGAAGAAGTCGCACAAATTTTCGATCATTTTCATAGTACAGTGGACAATAGTTAGGTACAGTCGCGGAATTTTGAAAACCGACCCATTTTCGATTTCGTCGTTTGGTGGTCTTTTTGTGCATTTTGCGTGTAATTTTATGTTAATTTTATGTGGAGCAATGAGAAATTCAAGTAAAACACAGAAACAGAAAATGTGTCGGTTTTCGAAATTCCGTGTGTGTACCTTGTGCACCTTGTACGAAACTATTTTTCGTTTCGTCCATTAAATTTTCTTAAAATCTTTTTTTTAAATTCTTTCCTTGCTGCTGCGCCCCTATAAAGTCATTAGCATCGCAACCATTCATTGACATTTTCGACACTTTTTGGCACATATTTATTTTACATTCTTCTTTTTCCCTTTCCCGTTATGTTCAGCTGTTAATTTGTCTATTGAAACGCTCATCCTTAGCAGTTCATTTCTGGTTCAGATTTCCAACTGTACAGACGTTTTTTGCTAGTGTCAGTGTCCAGTTAAACTGTAATTTATTTCGAGCCAGTGTTAAGACAGTCCTCAAAATGGAATACATCAATGAGGTAAGTTGATTTAAAATTTTAATTAAATTCAAGCCGATTCTCAAACATTTCCGTTTGCTTGGAATAACCAATTTTTCAACAAAAAAAAATATTTTCTGCTAACGAAGCTCGATCCAAGACAATACGTCAACAGTTCCACAGAATGAATTTCGTCACACATTGTGGATCTCCACCAGTTTCTCCCTTGAAATCTAAAACAAACGCGACTCATCAAAATCGGTGCACAGAAAGCGGAGATAATCCATTTTCAAAATCAACAACTTCCATACTGAAACCTCCAAAATGACGGGCGTCGCAACAATGAAATCTTTTCTGTCTATTTCTTTAATTTTCTCGGGAAGACGTCGGTGAACGGCCATAAAATTTTGCAGTCTGGACGGAAATTAATTGTAAAGAAAGTCCGTACAAAAATGACATTTACATGATTCATGCGTCGAAAACCCTACGTTTCATGTTGGAAGCACGTCTTTCGACGCCCTCAGCATGTAAAATCGATTACACAACTTGCGATAAAAAGATGAAAAGTCTCGTTTTCGTGTGTTTATTGACCGCGGCTTCGCCTCGAATCAACAAAATTCACATGAAAACTCTGCTTTTCATCTTTTTATCCCCAGTCATGTTCACCATCGACAGAAGTGTGTCTCCTCTTAGCTTTTGGAATTGCTATCTGCATGAATATGTCTTTGTAGGTTTGCAATTCTAAACATGACACAGTTTACATAGCTTGTAATATGAGTACAACTGGAGATGGCTCAAATTTTCGATAAATGTTCCTCCAACATGTCGAAATACAACGAAATAATTAGTAATCCGTTTCGATTAAATAATTCGACGCATTTTCATGACTATCGACTTAAAGTTCTGTTTTTCTGTACATTTTAGAGACTCGAGCGACTCGAGGCGTATCCCACGGTGTGGTTGAACAAAGTCTAATTAAAAGTGCAATGCAAAGTAATTTTTTCTCCGAATTATTATTAGTAATGATGTCCTGATCATTTTAGGCCTAAAGAAAGAAAAAAGTCGGCGAGCGGTTTTGAAGATAAATTGAATTTTATGGAGTGTCGGTTGTGTAGCATGTCCAGGTACGAATGTAGGGCGACATAACAAGTATTTTTAGGTATCTATATCCTTGTTCTGCCACCCTACATTCATATCTGGACACGGCATGCTCAACATTCGCCACTGCAACACCTTTAGTTTTCCTCTAAATCTAACTTTTAGTCCTCCTTCTGGACGCAGAACGTGACTTTAAGACCAATGGTATAGCATTTCAGAATCAGGGAGCCAGTCCAACTAAAACATACTATACTATACCGCCTTTCCGGAAGAGTCGAAAAATTTTTTGTTGCGGCCTAATGATGTGTAAAGTAAAGTTGATAAAAAAACATGCCTATATTGTCAGTAGCATGGCATGCGTGGTATCGTTGGAAAGCTAGTGACATCAGCTACCCGACACACAAACAAAAACAGAAAAGAATGTTTGATCCAGATCTGTTAAAATGGCATGAGCTTTCACTTCCAATTTATCTCAAAAACCGCCCGCCGACTTTTTTCTTGCTTTAGGCCTTAAATGATCAGGAGATCATTACCAACAGTAATTAAGCAAAAAAAAATTACTTTGCATTACACTTTTAATTAGACTTTGTTCAACCACACCGTGATCCGAGTTTAGTAATTCTATTCAACGCTTCTGAAGAATTTCTGAGGTTTTTTTCTGAATTTCACCAGGTGATTTCAAACTCATCCCACTTTTGATGGAAACAGTCGGTCGAGTGTCAACGCATCCAAGTGTGAGANCACGAG
>NW_023503509.1:1770342-1896725 GCF_014529535.1 Bradysia coprophila | reverse complement strand
AGCGCCTCTTATAGTGAATAAGGAAATACCTCCCGTACAGGGCCATACAATTACTATTAAAGCTAAGCCGTAAAATTAATAAGGAATTCAAAAGTATTATACATTTTTAATCGGTATTGAAAAAATATATTGTAATGTATTTTTAACAAAACCCTCACACTTGTTTCATTGAATTCATTCGTTGGCATCGTTTAGTCGTTTTGCAAGGCTGGAAACTTGAATTTGTTTTTGTATGTTTACACAATAGTGTCCGAAATGTATTTACATTAATTGATCGAGCATATAAAATGATGTCATGAGAACGTCACAACTGATGAAATATGAAGCTGAAAAAAAAAATTAAAATTTCGTTTTTAAAAAACCCGCCCTTAACTAACATAATTTTAATCTCGCACGTATACTAACTTTCTATGCCTATACGACAACGCACTACAAGAACGAGCAAACGAAACAGCATTTTAATAAACTGTCATTTGTTGGTTTTCCCCACTTCCGGAGGCATAATCACAACGAGAATGACGTTATAAGGAACATAGAATTTATTGAAGGACGTCCGAATCAGATGGAACAGATTTGATTTTGAATGAACTAAGAACTATTATAACGTGAAAAACTCCAAGCACACTCGCAAACCTCACTAAAGGACTACATGATCACTGAGGTCCCACCTTTTGCTCGGGTCAGGTCCCTTGACTGACACTTTTCTAAATGTGATTTTTGACGTATTCATAAAAACTTGTCACATTAATAATGATATGTTTTCTAATATTAATGAAACTCCATGCAAATGAAGTAAAATTTGTCGACTTTTTTCAGCGTCAATTACTTAAATAATTTCCAATTTTTCAAAGATTTTCAAATCAACTTCAAAATCAAAATGAAACATTGACTCCGTTGATAATTACGCAGAGTCGAAGCGATCGAAAACTTCCGACTCGTATAAGCTGTCTATTATTCTGTTGATCGCACATTTTGTTACATTCAGAGTAGATGATGAAGTGTTTCTTTGTGAATAGTGGAACGAGACTTTTCACGAAATAACAAAGTGCATAGATTGTTCGTCACTCTTCCTTTGCGTTAAAAATAGGAAGTCCCCGTATTAATATACCTTCTACATTGTACATGGTAAAAAAGAACTTTATTAGTTTTTTGTTCATGCGTTTAAAAATAGATCAGTTACTTAATATTTTTCGGTTTAATTCGTACGCATCAAATGTCACGACTCGTGTGAATTACGGCCACGCTCGCTCGCTCTGGCGCCAAACATTCACACTCGTAAATATTTTTACAAATATTCTCCTTTGATCTCATTTTAATTCCCTGAATTAAGAAAACAAAATCTCAAGAAATTATATTAGATTAGATTCATTCTTTATATCCTACAAAACTTTATATTTTTTTATTAAAAATTTGACAGACTTCTAAGTCAAAGTTGCTAATTTGATAACAGGCATTTGCTGGCGTAAGGATGTGGTCGTAAAGGAAATAAAAAACTACCACTTTGATAATGTGACAAACAATCTTGATTAGCAACTATCAAGCTGTAGTCAACTAATCGCAATATGTTTGATAAGTCACTTAATAAAACTATCACTGATATGTTGGGCTCGCGAAACTGATGAAATTATTCTTTCCTGCTAGTCATGGCCACGTGTCGAAAACAAACTTATATGATTTGAACACCAAACTACCAAAGCAAAAGTAAATTCATCCAAAGTAATCTTTTTAATGAGGCTTTGATCAAACAGTATATAACCCGAGTTTTTTCTCGATTAGCTTCAAGATCCTTGTAACCTACCTAAGCCCATCTTCCGAGCTTAGGCCTTGGGATTTTGGATAGTTCCACGCGTATTTAAAAAAAAAGGAAGTCACCAATATTGGTTGGAGGGAAGGTTAGCTCACGTTATTGTCGGTGTCCCGGTTCGAACTGAGGTGTTGTTGTGTGAGGCCGGGGGCACATTTTAACGTTTTTCATTACATTTAAATTCAATTTTTCGGTATTGTTTGTGTGTATAGACCCTAATGTTCTCAGTCAAGGGATTTATCAATTAGGTCCGCATAATCAAAAACACCGTCCTTTAATTGTAATGGATCAAGATCGTATCGGTGTCTATCTTCTTAAATTGTTTAATCATGAGATCTATTATTCCTTTTCCTACTAAACAGCGCAACCCACCTGCTTTAACTAGATTTTTTTAACCTTAAAAATTGTTCATTTCAACTCCCACATTGCTATATTCATGATTGCACACACATATCGATCCACAGGCGACGACACCATATGCAGAACACTCGACTTAAAAATTTTGCGACTTAGACGAGCGATCCATTTTTTCAAACAGTAATAAGTCCGATTCCCTCTTCCATCCTTGCCAATACCATTTCGATACGAATGTCAGCTGACATATGCTTGCGCCACTCCTCAAACCACTCGAACATTATTTAAGTCAATGTCACATTCCGTTTTTATACGACTTCCACATTCATTATGTCCCAAATCGTGCCAATTCCAGCCGATTCGATTTATAATCGTGTGCCATTGGCGATTCGTGTAAACTATCATATGTTTACCACTTCCATTGACCACTTCTAATTGTACTATCTCCGGGATTGCACGCGATTCGGTCCTGAATACATTCCAGTATCATTCACCTCCAACGCACTTCGTAATTTGATTTTCAATAATTTTCGATTTCAAACTAAATTCATCCTGTCCTACAACGCGTCTTCTGGCGCCATAACCTTTGGTTTTCAGACAACTGCCGTAGGCCAAGTAATAAAACGAGAATACGCAAGGGCAACAAAATAATTTCTTGAAGGACGTCGGAAAACAAGGGATTTTGATTGAATGGAACTAAAGAGACTATTTATAGCGGTGAAAATTCAAACCCACACTCAAACTGCCAACAATAGATTTTGTCAAGCGCATCCAAGAACAGATACGCAGAACAAATTTTAAATAATGTAGACCCCCCGACACGAGTAGTGCACAATTATCACATATAAATCAGTATGCGTTGGGTTAAGGTTTCCTCGTACGGTAAAAACTCATTTTTGAGCAAAACCGAAAACGAATGAGAATATCCACAGTACCATAACTAACCTAAAAACGCTTTTGCGAAATTTGATCATAATATCTTTTGGTTTAGGCTTCTATGGATGACGATATTGGCCGACTCTATATCGTCAAAGTTTTTGACCTTATTCCATGTTTTTGCCATCCGATAAACAACCTCGAAATCCATGCATTTGTCGAATTTAGGGCTGGTAGAATTGTCCTTGCGGAATACATTGAACAAAATTCAAAATACTCATACATAAAGTTCGTACACAGTAGCATTACACAACATTTCAAAACCTTAATTTATCAGAGAATTTTGTCTACTGGAGTCGAGATGTCCCTCCTTGATAATTCCTAGTATGTCAACTGTGCTGCGAAAAACTGAACTTTTACATGCTAAATTTTAGTGGTAATCGAATCTTTTTTTGGCAGTAAAACTCACATGCTTTGGAACAATTGATTCTTTAGGCACTTTCGCTTGTAAGTCTCACTTCGTTCGCCTATAACATCGTGAAATTTGGCTAAAATTAATCGTGCAATTTTTTAATTCAGGTACACAATATGACTAATCTAAAGACTTGGTTTTGGACGATGTTTAGACCCGTACGGAAGTAACTGGGTCTTAATAGGTTTAAACGCATACGTTTGTAACACTTAATTGGACTCCTGAATGTAAAGGGGAAACCTAATTGTGGTTGTCTAGAGATGCCGAAATCCGACGAAAAAATAAAAATGTTCCTCTGTCTGTCTGCAACGATAACTTGAGTAAAACGCATTACGATTTTTTGAAAAATTCTTTTTCGCCGTTTGTTAATGTCCAAAAGACAGGCTAGTTCGAAGAGTAGTGATTGTGGATCGAACCCTCCCGCGCTGTGGGCCCTAATTAATCTTTACGGTTTTTCGAAAGATATCTCCGACCATGTTAAAACGTTTACTGTTAAGGATACGTAAAATAAAAAGTATTTCAATACCGATCGACAAAAAAAGTTTATGGAATCGATTGACCGACTCGTGAGTCACCCCCATGGGTGTGAAACAGGCCAACAGGCGCGGCAAGCATTTTTTGTCTTGTAGGTCGGCCACATTTGAACATATTTCGTCTTTTTAGCTTTTTATTAGATAAAGGTATTTGACCGTACCAATCAGGGAATAAAAATTTTTATGAAATTATTTCTCCGAGCGTTGACTAGTCTCGTTGGAGTGAGCTCTTATCTGCTACTCGGGTAACATGTCGAACGTGGTGTATTTGACCAATATCATCCGAGTAAATTTTGTACCGAATTTATGATTTTTTTTGTTGAGAGTATTAACGGTAATGTTTATTAATCGTATGGTTACAGTTATGTCATTAATATCTAACATTTTCTAATTCTTATTACAATTGTCTTATGTCTAAGCTATGTATTACTGTTTGTTCTGTTGATATTTACGAACTGAGCACTTCATTCGGGAGTTACGTCGTACGAGGTCCGATAAGACCAAATGATTGATGTTGTCCATTTTGTGCGATAACATTGAGAATCGCCATCATCAGTTCACAACTAATTGTCGTGTGTCGCCGCCATATTTTCTAAATGTGATTGTATTACAGTACAGCGCGATCTATGGAGGGGAGTAGTGGCGGCAGTCTCCTATACGTTTTTTTCCATTCCATTTATGGTGTTGACATTTCTGTCTTGTCGTGCCGATTATTGCATAACGGATGTTAAAAGCGCGGTTACCTATTTTCGGGTTTCCTAACAAAATGGCTCCTGGCCGCCATGATTATGGATTTTATTAAAATGATATTAATCTTGGGAAAAATGGTACTCTGTTAGAGAGTTTTCTGTTTAACCTGAAATGAATTCGTGTTATGTCTGTGGAGTGTTTAAGTAATTCCATATATGGACATTCTATATATACCTATGATTACAGGCTATATGAGCTAGTATACAGGCATAATTAGAGCTATATATATAGCATATTCATATCTGTGACATATGTTTTATTATATAGGAAAATATAGCGGTATAATAGCGGTATATCGCTGTTTAAAATAGGAGAGTTATGAAATTTTGTCTTCGTGACCTGGGCTGTCTATATTGCCTTCGGCAATTTCAATTTGTATATGATAACAAGGCATAAAGAGTGGATTATATGGTAAGTGATTTAAAAGGAAGAATAGTTTTTTCAAGCACGAGAGAGAAAATGAAGTAAGAGACAATGAAGAGTTTCACATTAAAGGCTTGATACGAAATGGTTGTTTGTAACGGTCGCGTTTAGCTATGTTTTTAAGTCTATTTTCGCTTGTAACAACTCGGTCAAAAATAGCTTAAACACCCTCGTCCAGAACTCAAATCACAAATGAACTATTTTCGCCCACTGAGCTGTGAATGGATTTACTTTTGACCGGCTTCCTTATGATTATTAACAGTGACAATAAAAATTCTGCCCACAAATTTCTATAACTCTCGACACCCAAAAGCTCAATGCTTATCGGCAACACCTTCTAACGCATCTTCGTATATTGAGATATTATCTCTAAGTGAGGAACCAAATTTTTGAAGCGTAGCATAAATGCAGTCTACCTTGATCGTTCACATAGTGGCAATGTATTTAAAGATAGAGTATGTTTTGCATTTTCATTTCATTTTTTCGATCAGCTGGTTGCAGAAAACTTTAGCGCAACACGTTGCAAAGGTCCCAACTAGTTGCATAAATACTAAACCTAGGTAATAAGCTTTGACACTAAAACGTTTACGGTGAGAATGGGTCCGCCCTAACCAAATCATTCATTTTGGAGTTTTCCACATTCTAATGACCCCGACAAACGGTTTACGTTCTTTACATTCGTTAATTTGAAAGTGATAGAGGCTGTGTAGTCGAAATGCTAACCGCAATATTGTCATTGCAACGCGAAGAAGTCGCACAAATTTTCGATCATTTTCATAGTACAGTGGACAATAGTTAGGTACAGTCGCGGAATTTTGAAAACCGACCCATTTTCTATTTCGTCGTTTGGTGGTCTTTTTGTGCATTTTGCGTGTAATTTTATGTTAATTTTATGTGGAGCAATGAGAAATTCAAGTAAAACACAGAAACAGAAAATGTGTCGGTTTTCGAAATTCCGTGTGTGTACCTTGTGCACCTTGTACGAAACTATTTTTCGTTTCGTCCATTAAATTTTCTTAAAATCTTTTTTTTAATTCTTTCCTTGCTGCTGCGCCCCTATAAAGTCATTAGCATCGCAACCATTCATTGACATTTTCGACACTTTTTGGCACATATTTATTTTACATTCTTCTTTTTCCCTTTCCCGTTATGTTCAGCTGTTAATTTGTCTATTGAAACGCTCATCCTTAGCAGTTCAATTTCTGGTTCAGATTTCCAACTGTACAGACGTTTTTGCTAGGTGTCAGTGTCCAGTTAAACTATAATTTATTTTCGAGCCAGTGTTAAGACAGTCCTCAAAATGGAATACATCAATGAGGTAAGTTGATTTAAAAATTTTAATTAAATTCAAGCCGATTCTCAAACATTTCCGTTTGCTCGAATAACCAATTTTTCAACAAAAAAAAAAATATTTTCTGCTAACGAAGCTCGATCCAAGACAATACGTCAACAGTTCCACAGAATGAATTCGTCGTACATTGTGGATCTCCACCAGTTTCTCCCTTGAAATCTAAAACAAACGCGACTCATCAAAATCGGTGCACAGGAAGCGGAGATAATCCATTTTCAAAATCAACAACTTCCATGCTGAAACCTCCAAAATGACGGCGTCGCAACAATGAAATTCTTTTCTGTCTATTTCCTTTAATTTTTCTCGGGAAGACGTCGGTGAACGGCCATAAAATTTTGCAGTCTGGACGGAAATTAATTGTAAAGAAAGTCCGTACAAAAATGACATTTACATGATTCATGCGTCGAAAACCCTACGTTTCATGTTGGAAGCACGTCTTTCGACGCCCTCAGCATGTAAAATCGATTACACAACTTGCGATAAAAAGATGAAAAGTCTCGTTTTCGTGTGTTTATTGACCGCGGCTTCGCCTCGAATCAACAAAAATTCACATGAAAACTCTGCTTTTCATCTTTTTATCCCCAGTCATGTTCACCATCGACAGAAGTGTGTCTCCTCTTAGCTTTTGGAATTGCTATCTGCATGAATATGTCTTTGTAGGTTTGCAATTCTAAACATGACACAGTTTGCATAGCTTGTAATATGAGTACAACTGGAGATGGCTCAAATTTTCGATAAATGTTCCTCCAACATGTCGAAATACAACGAAATAATTAGTAATCCGTTTCGATTAAATAATTCGACGCATTTTCATGACTATCGACTTAAAGTTCTGTTTTTCTGTACATTTTAGAGACTCGAGCGACTCGAGGCGTATCCCACGGTGTGGTTGAACAAAGTCTAATTAAAAGTGCAATGCAAAGTAATTTTTTCTCCGAATTATTATTAGTAATGATGTCCTGATCATTTTAGGCCTAAAGAAAGAAAAAAGTCGGCGAGCGGTTTTGAAGATAAATTGAATTTTATGGAGTGTCGGTTGTGTAGCATGTTCAGGTACGAATGTAGGGCGACATAACAAGTATTTTTAGGTATCTATATCCTTGTTCTGCCACCCTACATTCATATCTGGACACGGCATGCTCAACATTCGCCACTGCAACACCTTTTAGTTTTCCTCTAAATCTAACTTTTAGTCCTCCTTCTGGACGCAGAACGTGACTTTAAGACCAATGGTATAGCATTTCAGAATCAGGGAGCCAGTCCAACTAAAACATACTATACTATACCGCCTTTCCGGAAGAGTCGAAAAAATTTTTTGTTGCGGCCTAATGATGTGTAAAGTAAAGTTGATAAAAAAAACATGCCTATATTGTCAGTAGCATGGCATGCGTGGTATCGTTGGAAAGCTAGTGACATCAGCTACCCGACACACAAACAAAAACAGAAAAGAATGTTTGATCCAGATCTGTTAAAATGGCATGAGCTTTCACTTCCAATTTATCTCAAAAACCGCCCGCCGACTTTTTTCTTGCTTTAGGCCTTAAATGATCAGGAGATCATTACCAACAGTAATTAAGCAAAAAAAAATTACTTTGCATTACACTTTTAATTAGACTTTGTTCAACCACACCGTGATCCGAGTATAGTAATTCTATTCAACGCTTCTGAAGAATTTCTGAGGTTTTTTTCTGAATTTCACCAGGTGATTTCAAACTCATCCCACTTTTGATGGAAACAGTCGGTCGAGTGTCAACGCATCCAAGTGTGAGATGACGCAGTTTGGTATACTTGAAGTACCATGAAAAAGATGTTTCGGGTATCCTACCAGCGCATATTTTCAGAATTTTTCTCTCGATAATTTATAAGATTCGGAATTGCAACCATTTTAGGGAGTTTGACACACGTAGTTTGCGATTTAAACAGCGGTGCTTTAACAAAGATTTTTTTTTACTTTTCAGAATTACGTAGAACCTGATTACAGCGATGGCAAGTCAATAAAGGAACTTTACGAAGATTTCGACGCTTATTTGAACACGAGATACATAGCAGTTCCATTTTCACACGTATGCAACGTTCGAATGGTGCCAGACTGGGACAGTCATCCAAGCATACAGCCGATACAATCAAATGAGCCCATTGAACCGGACCATGTAATGGAGCCGATTGTTATAAGCGAACATGACTATGCCATGCAGCCGGCTGAGTTAGTTGATACAGCCCAATCTGTTGAATCGAGTGATGTCATCCAGCCGATTCAACCAGTTGAACCCGCTGAACAAAGTCAACCGAGTCATCAAACCGTTGAACAAAACCAACTGAGTCAATGCAATGTCGAAATGGGTCAGCAAGCCGTGCACAAACAGGCAACGTACCCATCTAACATCATGAAGGCAATAAGAAGCTCAGGAAAGCAATGGGTGAAGGTGGAAGAAATATACGATTTCTACTACAAGATGAATCCGGCATGCAAGAACTTGGACAAAACAGCGTCCAATAAATGGAAAAGTAGCATCCGTCACGCGCTGTCTTCAAGCGCAAAATTCGTTCAACGTGAGGTTACAGCCGGCAGCGATCGAGTCAAGCAGAAACGATTTCAATATGCTATCAATCCGGACCTGGACAAAGGGAAGAAGGCTAAAAAGCAGAAGAAAGCGATGCCGGCCACTGAATTTGAGTTTTAACCGAATTAGTGAACGATGTACGAGGACTTTGAAGTGAGGTGGACATTCATGGAAAGTGCGAAGTAAAAAAAAGGAACGAAAAGTGAGTAAAATTAAGGAAAATGTGAAGTAAAAAAGGATGATTTTCAATGTAAAAGTGGGCGATAAGTGAGTTTGCCAGAAAGGTGTTGTGTCTTATTTATACGGAAAGGTGGATTGAATAACCATTCAAAGCTTAACTTTGAATCAGAGCGTTAATCACCGCACATTCAATTTAATTAATTTTTATTTAATTTATGTCATTTTGTCATTTAATTTGAATAAAAATTTGGAAAACCATTTCTTGTGTCTCATTCAGATTCGTTTTTAGCGAGTCCAGCCCCTGCAGCTACGATCGAAATATTCAATTTTTCGGTACACTATCCAGAGAAACGTATATTTCCCGCCAAAAAAGTAACTATGTCGGCCGGAGAGAGCAGCCGATAACCAAATGTTATAACTACACGCATTGCAAGTCGTGTACCTTTCATGTTTCAAGCACTTCCTTCGACGCCCTCAACATGCAAAATCCATCGGCTTCGCCTCTGATCAACAAAACTCACACGAAAACTCTACTTTTCATCGTGTTATGCCAAAGCACCTAGCAGGTTAAGAGAAAAAAATAAAGTAGTATTTTAATCGAAGTATGCGAAAATTTCCATACCTTTTTTTTCATGATGCATTGCAAAATTACCATTAAGGCTGCTAATGGTATTATTGGTACCAAAATACTACTCTATTTGACGTGTAAAAACCTCTATTACCCTGCTAGGTGCTTTGGTTATGCAAATAACTATCTCGGCCGCAATTGAGTGCGCATGATTGTTGCTGAAATTTTTGCAGACTGATTTCCTTGTGTTGTGGTTTCGTCTGATTATGATACTTAAGGCACAACAAACCGCGTTGGTAAATCGTTATGAAAGTGGAATTTTTCAGTACACGTCGTAGGCTTGTCCTACACGGCTTCGCCGCGTTACTCTCGAAATTTCACTCCTAACGCAAATAGTATAAATCGCAATTTTCATTGAATTCAGTAATAAAAGATCGATTCGCGCTCCTACCCTTACCACCAATCTCGTTCGATCAAAGCAATTGGGCATGGTATTAACGAGGAGGAAAGCACCTGAACTGCATCTGTTTGAAACTGTTCACAACTCTTTGCAAGTGCTTGTAACTCTTTGCACATCATTTGAACATCCGAGTGGGACCTCAAAAACCCCTTACAGTGGAAGTGTGACGCAAGTCCCTTTATCCACTTACAAAAGAATTGATATTCAATAAGTGTCACCCCACCGATATCACTTCAAATGTTGCATTATAAACGATATTCTCATTTTCAATTTAAATTTCCTCTTCTCATGTATGAGATGTGGCTTACTTTGTAGGATTTTCTGCGCGGGTAAAGTAGACCGCGTCCTTCGTGAAACATTGCTCTATCGACGAGTTTGAAGTTTGTTTCCCGCAATGACGGTATGGATAATGTCAATAGTCAAAATCACAAGGCCGAAACTAGTAGCAAGTATCTCGAAGTTACTTCGGCGAAGTGTCACAAACGAGTGTTATTGTGAGTAGCAGAAGGTTGTTTCCGAATTAATGAATTACGTAGCAGCCACCCAATGTAGAATGGAAAAGAAAAAGACAACGCACACCGTCAACGGGCTTTTCACTTAACCGGGAATACAAACGATGCACCAGACATAAAGCACTCAGTACAACGGGAGAACGAGAGATGTCGCTCGTAGATGCTATCTCAGCCGCAAACCAATGAGTCGATTCGATCAGATGTTGTTATAATCTGATTGACAGAATCAAAGTGTTGACAGAATCATGGTCGTCCAGAATCCACAGATTCGGAATAGCTGGATCCTCTGAATGTTACTCACACTATCCATGCTCGAAGCGAGAGGTGGATCAGAGATTTGGACCATTAAAGACTACGTGTTTTCCTACGAAAATTTCATTTTAGTCTCAAGTTTTTCTTAAAAATGTTTCGACTTCGTCTGTAGCTGCACTTCCACATCAAACGGTGAATGACAAAACTGTCTGTAATCGTTGTCGAATCAACATTTCAACATGATCTCTGTCAAATATTGGTGGTCATTCTGAATTGGATTTACAAGTTCATCGATCCGGGGCAGAATGGCTTTTCACCTCCCCGTTACTATAAGTCGTACATACACCCATAGTCGAGAGATGAAACTAGTCGAAGCTGAGTAGGTCAACTGGGAAAAACAAACGCCAAACTCCGAGACGTCTATCACATCAGTATGAGTCGATTACTCTTCCAAAGATAAATTCAAACAGAACATCCAATCGACGTCAATTCGAGCGTCATCAGCTTATGTCAAAGTGTTGTAAATTTCGTGATGAGATTCATAAACTGTCAATCAGATGTTACGAGAATTATATACCTGCACGGACTGTGCATCTCATCATGAAACATACCATACATTCCCTGAAGCCGACCTAGATGCACGACTTTTTACGGCCTCGTCCCACTAATGAATTCACGGGGATTAAAGGCAATTGAATTGGTTCGCCACTTCGAGGATTTTTTTTCCCCGCAAATTTTTATAATTCACACAAAACCAAAACAATTTCATTCTTTTTCAATTTCAATCTAAAACCTTTCAAATGTATAACCCAGAACCAGTGAAGCTTTGTAGTGTTACATTTCAACGATTTCAACGATTCAACTTTTTAATTTTCAAATCGAAACTCATTTATTGGTCACAAGGTTTCATTTTAGCATTGTACCTCTAATTATGATGATGACGATGATGATGACGATGATTGATTCAATAGTTTTTAAATTACAAAACCTTGCTGCACACACAACAAAGTTGTTTTATTTTCCTGGAAGCGCAACAAAGATTGGAGACATTGCCGTATCGACGAAGGCTTTTCAGAACTTCAGACTTCATAGTTCACAAGGAACAGTCGGAATTGCTTTTCTTTCTCGTTGAGGATGAGCCGTCTATAGACATTACAGGCAGAAGAGAAGACGGGACAATGCAAAGTCGATAACCCACTGAAAGTAATGCCAATCTAGAAAAATCCACTGGACCCAAGTTCCGGTGTGAATCGAGTGCAGCGTAAGTTTAGACTGCCTAAGTTTATCATTAATTGCGACCCTCACGGCAACAATCAGAGACCATTTTGCGGAAATCATTTTGCCAGACTTTTCTACATTTTCACGAATTTTGCAAATATTTTTGGGAAAATAAGGGAAAAATCAAGAAATACTTTCCCGACATTCGACCTCTCATCTTCACCATAAATTATGTCGAAAGCTGTGCCTACATACAACGACGAATGCGAAATTATTCGCCACAAAATAACCAAATGCCAAATCTTTCTATTACATTTGGCATTTGGTGTTACTTTGACCAAGGTTTGCCATTGAGATATGTGATTCGGTTACACATGACATTACCTCCGCCAATATATCTCCCTTGATTTTGACTTGATTTAAACAAAATTTCCATTTCTTTATTCGTCGTTCATACCAAAAATGGAACAAAAACATTTCTATTCACTTAGGTAATAAGCTTTGACACTAAAACGTTTACGGTGAGAATGGATCCGCCCTAACCAAATCATTCATTTTGGAGTTTTCCACATTCTAATGACCCCGACAAACGGTTTACGTTCTTTACATTCGTTAATTTGAAAGTGATAGAGGCTGTGTAGTCGAAATGCTAACCGCAATATTGTTATTGCAACGCGAAGAAGTCGCACAAATTTTCGATCATTTTCATAGTACAGTGGACAATAGTTAGGTACAGTCGCGGAATTTTGAAAACCGACCCATTTTCTATTTCGTCGTTTGGTGGTCTTTTTGTGCATTTTGCGTGTAATTTTATATTAATTTTATGTGGAGCAATGAGAAACTCAAGTAAAACACAGAAACAGAAAATGTGTCGGTTTTCGAAATTCCGTGTGTGTACCTTGTGCACTTTGTACGAAACTATTTTTCGTTTCGTCCATTAAATTTTCTTAAAATCTTTTTTTTAATTCTTTCCTTGCTGCTGTGCCCCTATAAAGTCATTAGCATCGCAACCATTCATTCCTTTTCGACACTTTTTGGCACATATTTATTTTACATTGTTCTTTTTCCCTTTCCCCTTATGTTCAGATGTTAATTTGTCTATTGAAACGCTCATCCTTCGCAGTTCATTTCTGGTTCAGATTTCCAACTGTACAGACGTTTTTTGCTAGGTGTCAGTGTCCAGTTAAACTGTAATTTATTTCGAGCCAGTGTTAAGACAGTCCTCAAAATGGAATACATCAATGAGGTAAGTTGATTTAAAATTTTAATTAAATTCAAGCCGATTCTCAAACATTTCCGTTTGCTCGGAATAACCAATTTTTCAACAAAAAAAAATATTTTCTGCTAACGGAGCTCGATCCAAGACAATACGTCAACAGTTCCACAGAATGAATTTCGTCGCACATTGTGGATCTCCACCAGTTTCTCCCTTGAAATCTAAAACAAACGCGACTCATCAAAATCGGAGCACAGGAAGCGGAGATAATCCATTTTCAAAATCAACAACTTCCATACTGAAACCTCCAAAATGACGGCGTCGCAACAATGGAATTCTTTTCTGTCTATTTCCTTTAATTTTTCTCGGGAAGACGTCGGTGAACGGCCATAAAATTTTGCAGTCTGGACGGAAATTAATTGTAAAGAAAGTCCGTACAAAAATGACATTTACATGATTCATGCGTCGAAAACCCTACGTTTCATGTTGGAAGCTCGTCTTTCGACGCCCTCAGCATGTAAAATCGATTACACAACTTGCGATAAAAAGATGAAAAGTCTCGTTTTCGTGTGTTTATTGACCGCGGCCTCGCCTCGAATCAACAAAATTCACATGAAAACTCTGCTTTTCATCTTTTTATCCCCAGTCATGTTCACCATCGACAGAAGTGTGTCTCCTCTTAGCTTTTGGAATTGCTATCTGCATGAATATGTCTTTGTAGGTTTGCAATTCTAAACATGACACAGTTTACATAGCTTGTAATATGAGTACAACTGGAGATGGCTCAAATTTTCGATAAATGTTCCTCCAACATGTCGAAATACAACGAAATAATTAGTAATCCGTTTCGATTAAATAATTCGACGCATTTTCATGACTATCGACTTAAAGTTCTGTTTTTCTGTACATTTTAGAGACTCGAGCGACTCGAGGCGTATCCCACGGTGTGGTTGAACAAAGTCTAATTAAAAGTGCAATGCAAAGTAATTTTTTCTCCGAATTATTATTAGTAATGATGTCCTGATCATTTTAGGCCTAAAGAAAGAAAAAAGTCGGCGAGCGGTTTTGAAGATAAATTGAATTTTATGGAGTGTCGGTTGTGTAGCATGTCCAGGTACGAATGTAGGGCGACATAACAAGTATTTTTAGGTATCTATATCCTTGTTCTGCCACCCTACATTCATATCTGGACACGGCATGCTCAACATTCGCCACTGCAACACCTTTAGTTTTCCTCTAAATCTAACTTTTAGTCCTCCTTCTGGACGCAGAACGTGACTTTAAGACCAATGGTATAGCATTTCAGAATCAGGGAGCCAGTCCAACTAAAACATACTATACTAAACCGCCTTTCCGGAAGAGTCGAAAAATTTTTTTGTTGCGGCCTAATGATGTGTAAAGTAAAGTTGATAAAAAAACATGCCTATATTGTCAGTAGCATGGCATGCGTGGTATCGTTGGAAAGCTAGTGACATCAGCTACCCGACACACAAACAAAAACAGAAAAGAATGTTTGATCCAGATCTGTTAAAATGGCATGAGCTTTCACTTCCAATTTATCTCAAAAACCGCCCGCCGACTTTTTTCTTGCTTTAGGCCTTAAATGATCAGGAGATCATTACCAACAGTAATTAAGCAAAAAAAAATTACTTTGCATTACACTTTTAATTAGACTTTGTTCAACCACACCGTGATCCGAGTATAGTAATTCTATTCAACGCAGTAGACGAGTAGACACTTTTCGTACACTTTTTGTATTTTTTCCCACGATAGAAAATGCGCACGTGTATGTAATAAAACGTTCACGTGTTTTTTTATGAATAAATGTCCACGTGACCATCAAAAGCCACCGCACGTGACTTATCAATAAAATGTTCACGTGGCGAATTAAACACGTGCGTGACACGTGTCAATGCAAAATTTTTGCACTATGGCTTCTAATTAACGGCTTTATTGAATTAACGGTTTTATTGAATGATCTCTAGCATATTGATTGAGTCAGTAAAAGTGACCTTGTTATCGTCATTTATTGAACCTCAATCAGATTTTTCTCATCGAAAATCAAAACATTTATTTGACCCCATTCATTCTCGCATGTAAAAAAAATTCATGTCCTAGCGTCCATACATAAATACTCCTTCTTCCATTCACCGAATTGCAGACTCATTATTGAAATGTCAAAAAATATGGTTGTTTATGACCTTGGAACAATTCCTAATCAAAATAGCTATTTCCGTTTCCCTATTATGAATGTTTTGTGAGAAAACCTCATCAGCACAATCATTTTTATTGATACGTTTCAATCAAAATCACAATATGAGTCAAACCAACAATTACTGAAAACGATGTCTAGTGTCAATTTAAAAAGTTCACGTGTATCATACACGTGCGTGACACGTGTCAATGCAAAATTTACGTTAGGGTTGGATGAGGAGCAGGAGGAGTGAATGAGGAGCAGGAGGAGTGGATGAGGAGCAGGAGGAGTGGTTGAGGAGGAGGAGGAGTGGATGAGGAGCAGGAGGAGTGGATGAGGAGCAGGAGGAGTTAATGAGGAGTGGATGAGGAGCAGTAGGAGTGTATGAGGAGCAGGAGGAGTGGATGAGGAGCAGGAGGAGTTAATGAGGAGCAAAAGGAGTGGATGAGGAGCAAGAGAAGTGAATGAGGAGCAAAAGGAGTGGATGAAGAGCAAGAGGAGTGAATGAGGAGCAGGATGAGTGGATGAGGAGCAGGAGGAGTTAATGAGGAGTGGATGAGGAGCAGTAGGAGTGGATGAGGAGCAGGAGGAGGAGCAGTAGGAGTTAATGAGGAGCAGGAGGAGTTAATGAGGAGTGAATGAGGAGCAGTAGGAGTGGATGAGGAACAGGAGGAGCAGGAGGAGTAGATGAGGAGCAGGAGAAGTGGATGAGGAGTAGGAGGAGTTGGAGTGAATGACGAGCACAAGCGGGTAGAGTATGACGAGAAACAGAAGAAATTTTATTAAATAAAATTATAGATTCCCAGGAAACTAAAAAAAACACAAGATTTATTTTTGATACATTTATTTCCAGGCAGAGTTGTACGGATTACAGTGAATAATTGAAAATAGTTTATTTCTTATGATATAAAACTAGGCCTGACTTGTACAGCTTCAAGTATAAGTTTTCTGCAATATCCATTTTTCCAGTCCACGGTTTGCCGCCGTCCAAGTCCCTTTTGACTTTTAAAATAACATTTACTGCTCTTGCTATCTCGCTCGTATCCATACGCACTGTACTTGTGGTTGATAGATCGTTGAATAAACTCATGAGAAATGGTACAGTGCATCCAATTTTTGGCAAGCGAATAACACGCGACTTTTTAGTCACTTTGAGAGTAGACTCTAATCTTGTTTTCTTATCTACTTCAGCTGCAACTCGATCGGTGACGCTCGTTGTAGAAACACCTGTACTTTGTTTCTTATTTTTCATTATTGTTAAAATGAAGCGGATGCATGGACATTGAAGCTTTGTCTTTTTCATTTTATTTTTCACAAATGTTGATTTTACTTTCAAAATTGGTTTTGGTTCTGAGTTCATACTGAATGATTTTTACTTCTTTCCTAGTTAGCTGTTCGACTCAGTCTGGTGGAAAACGAATAAAACTGAACTTTTTAACTCTCACTTGATTTTAATGCATAGCGCAAAATTGCTCGCACCTCGTCATACGTATAGTTTTCGCTATCTTCACTTTCATCGGAACTTTCGTTTGATTCCTCGTTTTCGCTTGTCTCGCTCTGTTCTTCAGTGTCACTTACTCCATCACTTTCACTGATGTTTTCCATTTCGTTTTTTTCACTATCTTCCTGATTTTTGTGCATGGTCTCCATATGTCGTCTCAAATTGTAACCAGTGGTGAAATTGCGCTGACAAATCGTGCAATGTGAATACATGCTTATTACAGGGTCCGCCGAATGAAACTCCACACTTCTCTGATGCTACAACATTTCTCTGCTACATGTAAAACTTCACATATCTCTGGTATGCTCGTTAAAACTAGTTGACTTTCAAAGTACGCACTCACATACTTTGGTTTTGAAGCCTGGCGTGCCTGGCGTAAAATTACAAACTGTCAAAGAAATTTCGGTTGCAGCATAATCAGAACAAGTGTTTGAATAAAATTTTTTTTTGCCAGACAAAAGTGGACTAAAGTGGTTTATCGGACAATGAAATTGACAAAGTTTATTTTATTAAGGTTAACAAGTGTATTGACAAGTGTATCTACAAATGGACACAAACAATAAAACAAAGTGAAACGATTAAATTGTACGAACATGATTAAATAACAAAATGTGACGATTGAAGTTTATGGTTACACGATTACGCACGTCGAACAATACGGCCATGAAATCCAAAATCCGGTAGGTGGTCTAATGGTAAATAAAGGATAGATTTAGTTACGGTTCACTTCACAAATCAATTACACGTGAAAACACTCGATTTTTTTTTGCATTTTAGATTTATCGACGCACCTTAGCTTCTGTGGAATGATTTGATTACAAAAATCTAAAACAATTGCCGAAAATGAATTTATCCTTTGAATGCGTCTTCTCGAAAGTGATGTCCGTTAACAAATGGCAATAACAGATGAAACATATGCAAACGACATCGGAACCGGTTTTATAGTAAGTGTTCAAAATGACGACCACTTTCGTGCATGCACAAATAAATTCGTTGGGCAAACGACTCCATAACTCTGTCAAACACTTCGTCGTCTGGCTCAGGACAGTGTTCAATAATCCGTAACTCTAATTCAAGTAGGTCTTTTGGAAAACCACTCCGAAAAACACGGTCTTTCAAAAAACCCCACAGATAAAAATCCAGAGGTGTAAGATCTGGCGAACGAGGGGGCCAGCGAATAGGACCATTTCGACCAATCCATCGATTAGGAAACGTCGCGTTTAGGAAATTCGTTACTTCTCGTTTGAAATGTGCTGGTGCACCATCTTGTTGAAACACGACATCGTCCCAATCCATATTTTGCGCAGCCGCCGCCACACGCATATCAGGAACAATCAGATTTTCTAACATGTCCAAGTACAATGCGCCATTCAAGTTACCTTCAATGATGAATGGTCCGATTAGTTGCTTTCCCAAGATTCCAGCCCACACGTTCAACTTTTGCGGTCTCTGTGTGTGAGCCTCACGTATAATGTGAGGATTTTCTTGGCTCCAGTATCTACAATTATGTCTGTTCACGTATCCCGTCATGTGAAAAGTCGATTCATCGGAGAAGCAAACGTGTTTAAGGAAGTTCGGGTCTCGCATATGATAGTCCATTTCTTCACAAAAATCAAGTCGCTTCTCAAAATCTATCTCAGATAATTGCTGGGTCAAAAAAATTCCATATGGGTGGAATTTGTAGCGGTGCAAAATACGCGAAACAGATGTCTGACTCATTCCAGCCTCAATTGAAATTTCACGAATGCTCTGCTGCATACTGTTGTAAACACTGCCCAGTACCATTACTTCATGCTCTTCGTCCGTTGCACTTCTAGGACGTCCACTTTTCGGACGATCAAAAACACTGCCCGTTCCACGTAACTTTGCAACCAGAGCAGTAATTGTCTTTGGAGACGGTATGGGACGTGTCGGAAACAATTGATGGAAACGTGCAGCGGTTTTTCGAAGGCTAAGTCCTTCATCAATTTTTAAAAAAGCAAGGACACGCCGCTCGTCGTTTGAGTAGTACATGTTTGCGACGATTCGATTTTTTTTTTGTTAAGTACTCGACGCGTTAGCAAGCAACGTTAGCTTAGTTAAATAAAAAAAATTGCATTTGATAAAAAGCAGAGGCTACTTTCTTGGTTTCCAATAAGTTTCAAACTAAATTTAATCAATTTAAACTCACAGTTAAAACAAAAATTAACCAAATTTAATTGGACTAAATTTTGGCTGAGTTTGGACCAATTTTAGATTAGTTTAGGATAAAGTTAGATTAAACTTAGACTCAATTTAGCGTAAATTTAAACTAAATTTAGCGTAAATTTAAACTAAATTTAGATCAAATTTTAACTGAGTTTAGATCAAATTTTAACTAAGTTTAGATCAAACTTAAGTCAAATTTAAGCTAAGCGTAGTCCAAACTTAAGTCAAATTTGAACTAAATTTAGGTTAAACTAAAGTCAAATTTAAACTAAATTTAGGTCAAACTAAGGTCAAATTTGAACTAAATTTAGGCCAAGCTAAGGTCAAATTTGAAATAAATTTAGGCCAAACTAAGATCAAATTTGAACTAAATTTAGGTCAAACTTAAGTCAAATTTAAACTAAATTTATGCCAAACTAAAGTCAAATTTAAACTAAATTTCAGCCAAACTAAATTCAAGTTTAAATCAAGTTTAGGCCAAACTAAAGTCGAATTAAAACTAAATTTAGGCCAAACTAAAGTCAAATTTAAACTAAATTTAGGTCAAACTAAAGTTAAATTTAAACTAAATTTAGGCCAAACTAAAGTCAAAAAACTAAATTTCACCCAAACTAAATTCAAGTTTAAATAAAGTTTAGGCCAAAGTAAGGTCAGATTTAAACTAAATTTAGGCCAAACTAAAGTCAAATTTAAACTAAATTTAGGCCAAACTAAAGTTAAATTTAAACTAAATTTAGGTTAAAGTAAGGTCAAATTTGAACTAAATGTAGGCCAAACTAAGGTCAAATTTGAACTAAATTTTGGTCAAACTAAAATCAAATTTAAAGTAAATTTAGGTTAAAGTAAGGTCAAATTTGAACTAAATTTAGGCCAAACTAAAATCAAATTTAAAGTAAATTTAGGTTAAAGTAAGGTCAAATTTCAACTAAATTTAGGCCAAACTAAAGTTAAATTAAAACTAAATTTAGGCCAAACTAAATTCAAATTTAAATCAAGTATAGGCCAAACTAAGGTCAAATTTGAATTAAATTTAGGCCAAACTAAGGTCAAATTTGAACTAAATTTAGGCCAAACTAAAGTTAAATTTAAACTAAATTTAGGCCAAACTAAATTCAAATTTAAATCAAGTATAGGCCAAACTATAGTCAAATTTAAACTAAATTTAGGTTAAAGTAAGGTCAAATTTGAACTAAATGTAGGCCAAACTAAGGTCAAATTTGAACTAAATTTAGGCCAAACTAAGGTCAATTTTGATCTAAATTTAGGCCAAACTAAAGTTAAATTTAAACTAAATTTAGGTCAAACTAAAGTTAAATTTGAATTAAATTTAGGCCAAACTAAAGTCAAAAAACTAAATTTCACCCAAACTAAATTCAAGTTTAAATCAAGTTTAGGCCAAACTAAAGTCAAATTTAAACTAAATTTAGGTCAAACTAAAGTCAAATTTAAACTAAATTTAGGTTAAAGTAAGGTCAAATTTGAACTAAATTTAGGCCAAAGTAAGGTCAAATTTGAACTAAATTTAGGTCAAACTAAAGTCAAATTTAAACCAAATTTAGGTCAATCTAAGGTCAAATTTGAACTAAATTTAGGCCAAATTAAGGTCAATTTTGAACTAAATTTAGACCAAACTAAGATCAAATTTGAACTAAATTTAGGTCAAACTAAAATCAAATTTGAATTAAATTTAGGCCAAACTAAAGTCAAATTTAAACTAAATTTCAGCCAAACTAAATTCAAATTTAAATCAAGTATAGGCCAAACTAAGGTCAAATTTGAATTAAATTTAGGCCAAACTAAAGTCAAATTTGAACTAAATTTAAGCCAAACTAAAATCAAATTTAAAGTAAATTTAGATTAAAGTAAGGTCAAATTTGAACTAAATTTAGGCCAAACTAAGGTCAAATTTGAACTAAATTTAGGCCAAACTAAGGTCAAATTTGAACTAAATTTAGGCCAAACTAAATTCAAATTTAAATCAAGTATAGGCCAAACTAAGATCAAATTTTAACTAAATTTTTGCCAAACTAAGGTCAAATTTGAAATAAATTTAGGCCAAACTATAGTCAAATTTAAACTAAATTTAGGTTAAAGTAAGGTCAAATTTGAACTAAATGTAGGCCAAACTAAGGTCAAATTTGAACTAAATTTAGGCCAAACTAAGGTCAATTTTGATCTAAATTTAGGCCAAACTAAAGTTAAATTTAAACTAAATTTAGGTCAAACTAAAGTTAAATTTAAACTAAATTTAGGCCAAACTAAAGTCAAAAAACTAAATTTCACCCAAACTAAATTCAAGTTTAAATCAAGTTTAGGCCAAACTAAAGTCAAATTTAAACTAAATTTAGGTCAAACTAAAGTCAAATTTAAACTAAATTTAGGTTAAAGTAAGGTCAAATTTGAACTAAATTTAGGCCAAAGTAAGGTCAAATTTGAACTAAATTTAGGTCAAACTAAAGTCAACTTTAAACCAAATTTAGGTCAATCTAAGGTCAAATTTGAACTAAATTTAGGCCAAATTAAGGTCAATTTTGAACTAAATTTAGACCAAACTAAAGTCAAATTTAAACTAAATTTAGGTTAAAGTAAAGTCAAATTTGAACTAAATTTAGGCCAAACTAAGATCAAATTTGAACTAAATTTAGGTCAAACTAAAATCAAATTTGAATTAAATTTAGGCCAAACTAAAGTCAAATTTAAACTAAATTTCAGCCAAACTAAATTCAAATTTAAATCAAGTATAGGCCAAACTAAGGTCAAATTTGAATTAAATTTAGGCCAAACTAAGGTCAAATTTGAACTAAATTTAAGCCAAACTAAAATCAAATTTAAAGTAAATTTAGATTAAAGTAAGGTCAAATTTGAACTAAATTTAGGCCAAACTAAATTCAAATTTAAATCAAGTTTAGGCCAAACTAAAGTCAAATTAAAACTAAATTTAGGCCAAACTAAGATCAAATTTAAAGTAAATTTAGATTAAAGTAAGGTCAAATTTGAACTAAATTTGAGCCAAACTAAGGTCAAATTTGAACTAAATTTAGGCCAAACTAAGGTCAAATTTGAACTAAATTTAGGCTAAACTAAATTCAAATTTAAATCAAGTATAGGCCAAACTAAGATCAAATTTTAACTAAATTTTTGCCAAACTAAGGTTTGAATTTGAAATAAATTTAGGCCAAACTATAGTCAAATTTAAACTAAATTTAGGTTAAAGTAAGGTCAAATTTGAACTAAATTTAGGCTAAACTAAGGTCAAATTTAAACTTAGTTTAGTCCAAACTTAGGTCAAATTTAATCTTAATTTAAGCCAAACTAAGGTCAAATCTAAACTAAATTTAGGTTAAACTTAGGTCAAATCTAAATCCAGTTTAGGCCAAACTAAAGTCAAGTTTATGTAAAACGTATGTCAAATTCAAACTAAGTTTAGGTCAAATCTGGACCTTTAAATTAAATTGAAACCAAATCCAGGTCGAAAATTGATTTTAAGATTTATTTTTTCTTTTGCAGAACGTCAAACAAAAGTTGAAGTGGTTGTTTGAAGTTGTTCCATCGAACGGTAAAAACGACGTTGTTTAATCTAAGCTTTTGACAAGCAGAAAACGAACAAGAGCATCCACATGGCCACAACGTCAACGCTTTTGCGAAGGTATTCATTTGTAACAGATGCAGACTATCTGAACCATACTGAACTGTCTTTTATCATTCTTTCAGAAGAAGACCATCAAAGTTCACTCCTACGTACTCGTAGGTTCAAGATACTTCTTGAATCGAATTATTAAATTCAGTCAAATGTTTGACACCACAACAGGGAAATGCTGTTTAGAAACTAAAATTCAAATGTCATTGATTTTTCTTACAATTCCGGAATTTTTTCGTCCTAAAATTACTAGTGTACACAGACCAACCGAAACCGAGGTTTCATATTCTTCGAGTGTACTTTTCGTTTAAGTTTTCAATTTTATGAGTCTCAAACAAATTTATTGTTGAAAATAAATATCTTAAAAGTTGTGCTTAATTCGGTGCTTTAATTCCCCGAGGGGGTAACCACTGTGGTAATGGAATATTTGGAAACTTTGGAAATAAGTGGAAATAAATGGAAATATTGGAATTGAAAAGTGGAAATGGTATTGTTCGGAAAGATTTCTGCCAGTGGTTACCCGCTCGTAATTCCCTCATTAGCGACTGTTCATAAATGACGTCCCATACTAGTGTGAGGGTCAGTTATGAGTAGTAGGAAAAATGTTGAGTGAATTAGTGGATGAACAAATGAATTACACTTGCGATCGAAACTTTCAACAAGGAATGGTTGTTCACCGCTGCATAGGTAGACAATGTTCTTTTCTAGTGTAAAAATTTTTGATGTTGAGGCGTAGTTCACATTCCTTTTCTTCCTTCGATTTATTACGAAACATTAGTAGAATGTTGACCCAAAGAAAAAAACTAACAAAGATTCCAGTTCCAGTGAAATTGACAACTGCAAAAAACAGTGAGGTAGCTAAGCTTTGGGAGTCCGTCAATGACGTTGAGAAGAAAGCTGTCTAACTCGGCCAACGATTTACAAGGTGATAGTTTCGATAAGATTTTGTAAAAATGAAAATAAGAATCGATCGCTACAAAATCGCTACTTTTCCTATTTTCTAGCAATCAATTCTTCATTTTTGGCGATTCGTTCCTTATTTTTGAATTTTCGGCTAAGATACTCCCCAATTGTTTATAAAAAACTAAAAAAAAATAAAAAATTCAAATTTTTTGTCCAATTGCGAACCATAAATTTTAAAATCTGAATTCCGGTGCCTTTAAATGGCGTCGTACTTTTCAAACGTATGAAATATAAAATTCAGCTCACTTAGACTGATTTTGATGAAAGGAGTTATCGTTGAAAAAAGTGTGGAGTTTCATTCGGCGGACCCTGTATATCTTAGCACTAGGACCTCTCTCTTCAGTAGCAGAATTCTAACTGAATTCATACTATTTGTAACTATATTTTTATTTTTTTCATTGTCGCTCCTAACATATCTCATGATCGTTGTTCCTTTATTTGACACAAAGTCCACACACCATGTGGAATACGTGTGCATGGAGTAACAGCGATGGCTAAGACATTTTTACGTTCGACTTACGTTGAGTATATTGCAATTCTTTTTTGTACAACATATTCATCTTGATTTTCGAAAAAGAAACTGTTCTTCTCCTGCTTTGATAATCGGTCGAAGTAAGGTTGGCAGAAATGCACCACCAGTTTGAATAATAATTTTCCTCGTTTGATTTAATCCATCGCATCGGTTAAATCTTCTTAATATTTTTTTGAACTTCTTCAATTTTATTATTTCGCTCCTCTTTAACGGGATGTTTCCCTTCAGAGTATTGTAAATACATTCGTCTATAGTTTTAATGAAATCTAGATCGCATTGTGAAATTATTTGCTGACGGAGTTTTGGCTTTGACGTTTGCACAAGTTTCAAGATAGGGAGATGCTTCTTTACGGATGCCATTTTAAATTGTAACTGTGGGAATGTTATCAAAGGCGGTGTTTTTATAGGTATTTTTGATGACCTTGGAGAAAGGAGAAGGGGAGTATGGTTGATGACTTATATACGGATTTTCCGTTAGAAATCATTTTTTAACGTGTTACATCGTGTTTCTGCGGTTTATAACGTTTTTGGGTATGAACTATTTTTATCGGTTGTCACAACTCCTTTTTTATGGATTTTTTGTAGGTCTCGATTCGTTTGAAATACGTATTTAAATTATCAATACAGAGTTGCTGTATATTGTGCGGATACTTGTCGATTAATAAAAAAAGCTTTTTTTATTTCATTTAATCATTTTATTTATCCAATTCTCCTTATTCCATACACATGCATTATACCAATGTTTTGATTAAAGTTGGACTTCTTTTTTCATAAATTTCAGCCACAATGTTGTTGATAAAAGTTACTGGACCGCGGCGATACGCTGTCAATGTACAATTACAATCGTTCACCCCAAACTCATCAAAAACAAACATACAATCGTATGGACAATGTTCTATGTTTTCTATATCCTTATATTTGGACATATCATAGAAATTTTCGAGTTTTTCGCACAGTTTAGGATTAGCTGAATGTAAAATGTCCAAAAGCTGTTCCATCACTACTTTCAAGTCCATTCGTCTCCAGTTATGTTTGAAATTGGTTGTTACTTCCTAGTACGAACAAAATGATTGTACTTGCTCTACAATACACGGAACTGGATAATATGCGTTGACGATTTCATAAGCAATCTCTCTTGGGTATACGAAAATAATACGTGTACAGTAACATCTGGAATTACCACGGCAGTCGTCAAAATGACCGGCAATCGGCACACCATATTGCTTCGAATCAGAAAGAAAATCTCTCCATCTATCATTGATATCATCGTATTTCCTTCTGTACATTGACTTTTCACTCCGCTCCTCTAACGAATCTTCGAATTTTTTTAGTAGATTTTCAATAGTTGTTTCATAGTTTATTGTTCTCCAGTTTTTTTCAACATACTTTATTATTTCCACACGTTCAACATCACCGAGCACTTCACTTATACACGTGATATTATCCATTTTGGGAACTATTTTTCCATACCTACTTCTAATACTCAATAATCAGTAGCCTTAGAGTGCATCGTTTATATATCGTGAAAATCCAGAAAGGAGAGTTGTTTCAACCAATCAAAATAGACCATCCACCCCTATTGTTACAAACAAAAGATCTAGTATGATTTAGACGAAATAAAATTTTATGATAAAGTTCTCAATCACTCGAAAAAGCAATGGTCATATCACTTTATTCATTTTTACGACAGAAAAACTTCACCCCTCTGCAATATTAAAATTAAGATGTGTGAAGAAAGAGACCGGCACCCTCGATATTGATTTGAGATATATCGATCCGATATTGATTTTTCAATCAAGGGTGTATGTGTGTCAGCTATATGGAATACAATACTCGATGTATGACAGTGTTACTAGATGATTAAAGTAATTTCGTTACTAATGTTGCTCAGTATAATTTATTATTCGGTGAGTCCAATAGTATGAGATGAGTATTTGGAGGAGTATTTGGAGGAGCAGGAGGAGTATTTGGAGGAGCATGAAGAGTATTTGCAGGAGCAGTAGGAGTATCTTTTTTGTATATTGTACCTACTCGTACTCCTCCTGCTCCTGCAAATACTCTTCATGCTCCTCCAAATACTCCTCCTGCTCCTCCAAATACTCCTCCAAATACTCATCTCATACTATTGGACTCACCGAATAATAAATTATACTGAGCAACATTAGTAACGAAATTACTTTAATCATCTAGTAACACTGTCATACATCGAGTATTGTATTCCATATAGCTGACACACATACACCCTTGATTGAAAAATCAATATCGGATCGATATATCTCAAATCAATATCGAGGGTGCCGGTCTCTTTCTTCACACATCTTAATTTTAATATTGCAGAGGGGTGAAGTTTTTCTGTCGTAAAAATGAATAAAGTGATATGACCATTGCTTTTTCGAGTGATTGAGAACTTTATCATAAAATTTTATTTCGTCTAAATCATACTAGATCTTTTGTTTGTAACAATAGGGGTGGATGGTCTATTTTGATTGGTTGAAACAACTCTCCTTTCTGGATTTTCACGATATATAAACGATGCACTCTAAGGCTACTGATTATTGAGTATTAGAAGTAGGTATGGAAAAATAGTTCCCAAAATGGATAATATCACGTGTATAAGTGAAGTGCTCGGTGATGTTGAACGTGTGGAAATAATAAAGTATGTTGAAAAAAACTGGAGAACAATAAACTATGAAACAACTATTGAAAATCTACTAAAAAAATTCGAAGATTCGTTAGAGGAGCGGAGTGAAAAGTCAATGTACAGAAGGAAATACGATGATATCAATGATAGATGGAGAGATTTTCTTTCTGATTCGAAGCAATATGGTGTGCCGATTGCCGGTCATTTTGACGACTGCCGTGGTAATTCCAGATGTTACTGTACACGTATTATTTTCGTATACCCAAGAGAAATTGCTTATGAAATCGTCAACGCATATTATCCAGTTCCGTGTATTGTAGAGCAAGTACAATCATTTTGTTCGTACTAGGAAGTAACAACCAATTTCAAACATAACTGGAGACGAATGGACTTGAAAGTAGTGATGGAACAGCTTTTGGACATTTTACATTCAGCTAATCCTAAACTGTGCGAAAAACTCGAAAATTTCTATGATATGTCCAAATATAAGGATATAGAAAACATAGAACATTGTCCATACGATTGTATGTTTGTTTTTGATGAGTTTGGGGTGAACGATTGTAATTGTACATTGACAGCGTATCGCCGCGGTCCAGTAACTTTTATCAACAACATTGTGGCTGAAATTTATGAAAAAAGAAGTCCAACTTTAATCAAAACATTGGTATAATGCATGTGTATGGAATAAGGAGAATTGGATAAATAAAATGATTAAATGAAATAAAAAAAGCTTTTTTTATTAATCGACAAGTATCCGCACAATATACAGCAACTCTGTATTGATAATTTAAATACGTATTTCAAACGAATCGAGACCTACAAAAAATCCATAAAAAAGGAGTTGTGACAACCGATAAAAATAGTTCATACCCAAAAACGTTATAAACCGCAGAAACACGATGTAACACGTTAAAAAATGATTTCTAACGGAAAATCCGTATATAAGTCATCAACCATACTCCCCTTCTCCTTTCTCCAAGGTCATCAAAAATACCTATAAAAACACCGCCTTTGATAACATTCCCACAGTTACAATTTAAAATGGCATCCGTAAAGAAGCATCTCCCTATCTTGAAACTTGTGCAAACGTCAAAGCCAAAACTCCGTCAGCAAATAATTTCACAATGCGATCTAGATTTCATTAAAACTATAGACGAATGTATTTACAATACTCTGAAGGGAAACATCCCGTTAAAGAGGAGCGAAATAATAAAATTGAAGAAGTTCAAAAAAATATTAAGAAGATTTAACCGATGCGATGGATTAAATCAAACGAGGAAAATTATTATTCAAACTGGTGGTGCATTTCTGCCAACCTTACTTCGACCGATTATCAAAGCAGGAGAAGAACAGTTTCTTTTTCGAAAATCAAGATGAATATGTTGTACAAAAAAGAATTGCAATATACTCAACGTAAGTCGAACGTAAAAATGTCTTAGCCATCGCTGTTACTCCATGCACACGTATTCCACATGGTGTGTGGACTTTGTGTCAAATAAAGGAACAACGATCATGAGATATGTTAGGAGCGACAATGAAAAAAATAAAAATATAGTTACAAATAGTATGAATTCAGTTAGAATTCTGCTACTGAAGAGAGAGGTCCTAGTGCTAAGATATAATAAGCATGTATTCACATTGCACGATTTGTCAGCGCAATTTCACCACTGGTTACAATTTGAGACGACATATGGAGACCATGCACAAAAATCAGGAAGATAGTGAAAAAAACGAAATGGAAAACATCAGTGAAAGTGATGGAGTAAGTGACACTGAAGAACAGAGCGAGACAAGCGAAAACGAGGAATCAAACGAAAGTTCCGATGAAAGTGAAGATAGCGAAAACTATACGTATGACGAGGTGCGAGCAATTTTGCGCTCTGCATTAAAATCAAGTGAGAGTTAAAAAGTTCAGTTTTATTCGTTTTCCACCAGACTGAGTCGAACAGCTAACTAGGAAAGAAGTAAAAATCATTCAGTATGAACTCAGAACCAAAACCAATTTTGAAAGTAAAATCAACATTTGTGAAAAATAAAATGAAAAAGACAAAGCTTCAATGTCCATGCATCCGCTTCATTTTAACAATAATGAAAAATAAGAAACAAAGTACAGGTGTTTCTACAACGAGCGTCACCGATCGAGTTGCAGCTGAAGTAGATAAGAAAACAAGATTAGAGTCTACTCTCAAAGTGACTAAAAAGTCGCGTGTTATTCGCTTGCCAAAAATTGGATGCACTGTACCATTTCTCATGAGTTTATTCAACGATCTATCAACCACAAGTACAGTGCGTATGGATACGAGCGAGATAGCAAGAGCAGTAAATGTTATTTTAAAAGTCAAAAGGGACTTGGACGGCGGCAAACCGTGGACTGGAAAAATGGATATTGCAGAAAACTTATACTTGAAGCTGTACAAGTCAGGCCTAGTTTTATATCATAAGAAATAAACTATTTTCAATTATTCACTGTAATCCGTACAACTCTGCCTGGAAATAAATGTATCAAAAATAAATCTTGTGTTTTTTTTAGTTTCCTGGGAATCTATAATTTTATTTAATAAAATTTCTTCTGTTTCTCGTCATACTCTACCCGCTTGTGCTCGTCATTCACTCCAACTCCTCCTACTCCTCATCCACTTCTCCTGCTCCTCATCTACTCCTCCTGCTCCTCCTGTTCCTCATCCACTCCTACTGCTCCTCATTCACTCCTCATTAACTCCTCCTGCTCCTCATTAACTCCTACTGCTCCTCCTCCTGCTCCTCATCCACTCCTACTGCTCCTCATCCACTCCTCATTAACTCCTCCTGCTCCTCATCCACTCATCCTGCTCCTCATTCACTCCTCTTGCTCTTCATCCACTCCTTTTGCTCCTCATTCACTTCTCTTGCTCCTCATCCACTCCTTTTGCTCCTCATTAACTCCTCCTGCTCCTCATCCACTCCTCCTGCTCCTCATACACTCCTACTGCTCCTCATCCACTCCTCATTAACTCCTCCTGCTCCTCATCCACTCCTCCTGCTCCTCATCCACTCCTCCTCCTCCTCAACCACTCCTCCTGCTCCTCATCCACTCCTCCTGCTCCTCATTCACTCCTCCTGCTCCTCATCCAACCCTAACGTAAATTTTGCATTGACACGTGTCACGCACGTGTATGATACACGTGAACTTTTTAAATTGACACTAGACATCGTTTTCAGTAATTGTTGGTTTGACTCATATTGTGATTTTGATTGAAACGTATCAATAAAAATGATTGTGCTGATGAGGTTTTCTCACAAAACATTCATAATAGGGAAACGGAAATAGCTATTTTGATTAGGAATTGTTCCAAGGTCATAAACAACCATATTTTTTGACATTTCAATAATGAGTCTGCAATTCGGTGAATGGAAGAAGGAGTATTTATGTATGGACGCTAGGACATGAATTTTTTTTACATGCGAGAATGAATGGGGTCAAATAAATGTTTTGATTTTCGATGAGAAAAATCTGATTGAGGTTCAATAAATGACGATAACAAGGTCACTTTTACTGACTCAATCAATATGCTAGAGATCATTCAATAAAACCGTTAATTCAATAAAGCCGTTAATTAGAAGCCATAGTGCAAAAATTTTGCATTGACACGTGTCACGCACGTGTTTAATTCGCCACGTGAACATTTTATTGATAAGTCACGTGCGGTGGCTTTTGATGGTCACGTGGACATTTATTCATAAAAAAACACGTGAACGTTTTATTACATACACGTGCGCATTTTCTATCGTGGGAAAAAATACAAAAAGTGTACGAAAAGTGTCTACTCGTCTACTCAACGCTTCTGAAGAATTTCTGAGGTTTTTTTTCTGAATTTCACCAGGTGATTTCAAACTCATCCCACTTTTGATGGAAACAGTCGGTCGAGTGTCAACGCATCCAAGTGTGAGATGACGCAGTTTGGTATACTTGAAGTACCATGAAAAAGATGTTTCGGGTATCCTACCAGCGCATATTTTCAGAATTTTTCTCTCGATAATTTATAAGATTCGGAATTGCAACCATTTTAGGGAGTTTGACACACGTAGTTTGCGATTTAAACAGCGGTGCTTTAACAAAGATTTTTAGCCCCGTACGAAGTACTGGGGGCTTATAAGATTAATATGCCGTTTGTAACACGTCGAATTGGAAGCAGACAGTAAGGGCAAAGCATTTGGTTATGTTCATAGATGACGAATCCGCAATAAAAAAAATGTCCGTCCGTCCGTCCGTCCGTGACCCCTCTAGCTTGAGTAAATCACAACCTTTTTTCAAAATTCTTTTTTTCCCCGATTGGTATCGACAAAAGTAAGGTCAAGTTCGAAAATGGGCATGGTAGGGTCGGCCCCTCCAGAGCTAGGGCCCTATAGGTGTTTTTCAGTCTTTCGACGATATCTATCGAAATGCGCACGCAATAGCTGCTTGTGATATATCAAATGAAAGGTATTGACGAGTAGAACAAAGTTGCTGAACATTGTTTTTGGGTAAGATGCAACGTGGGCTTGTTGGGAGGGCTCAAAGGTCGTTACTCGGCCCTAAGTGTTTTTTGCACATAAATCGAGTAAATCTCATCCGATTTTGCTAGTTTTTGTTTCATTTGAGAGATAATTGAATGCCGAATAGAATGATGGCGAAAAAAGTTTCAAATTTGGGCCCTTGGACTAAGGCCGCTACTCGGCCCTAAGTGTTTTTTGCACATAAATCGAGTAAATCTCATCCGATTTTGCTAGTTTTTGTTTCATTTGAGAGGTAATTGAATACCCAATGGAAAGTTGGCAAAAAATTTTGGGTTTCTAAAATAATGTCGTAAATTGTTGGTTTTATTTAAAAGGTACTTCGTACGGGCTTTCGTAATTGCGCTATGCGCAATTTTAAAAATGAACAGTTTCAGTAAATTTGAAAATGCCCAACTTGACTTGCATTTTGGTAACAGACGCATTAGAGGGTAACAGACGTATTAGGGTTCCGGGCTTATTAGGGCTACGGACGTATTATGGTTGCGGACGAAATAGGATTACGGGTTGTACGGGGCTAAGTCGCAGCAAACGCTCCGACTGTTCTGATGCCTTGTTTTTTACTTTTTCAGAATTACGTAGAACCTGATTACAGCGATGGCAAGTCAATAAAGGAACTTTACGAAGATTTCGACGCTTATTTGAACACGAGATACATAGCAGTTCCATTTTCACACGTATGCAACGTTCGAATGGTGCCAGACTGGGACAGTCATCCAAGCATACAGCCGATACAATCAAATGAGCCCATTGAACCGGACCATGTAATGGAGCCGATTGTTATAAGCGAACATGACTATGCCATGCAGCCGGCTGAGTTAGTTGATACAGCCCAATCTGTTGAATCGAGTGATGTCATCCAGCCGATTCAACCAGTTGAACCCGCTGAACAAAGTCAACCGAGTCATCAAACCGTTGAACAAAACCAACTGAGTCAATGCAATGTCGAAATGGGTCAGCAAGCCGTGCACAAACAGGCAACGTACCCATCTAACATCATGAAGGCAATAAGAAGCTCAGGAAAGCAATGGGTGAAGGTGGAAGAAATATACGATTTCTACTACATAATGAATCCGGCATGCAAGAACTTGGACAAAACAGCGTCCAATAAATGGAAAAGTAGCATCCGTCACGCGCTGTCTTCAAGCGCAAAATTCGTTCAACGTGAGGTTACAGCCGGCAGCGATCGAGTCAAGCAGAAACGATTTCAATATGCTATCAATCCGGACCTGGACAAAGGGAAGAAGGCTAAAAAGCAGAAGAAAGCGATGCCGGCCACTGAATTTGAGTTTTAACCGAATTAGTGAACGATGTACGAGGACTTTGAAGTGAGGTGGACATTCATGGAAAGTGCGAAGTAAAAAAAAGGAACGAAAAGTGAGTAAAATTAAGGAAAATGTGAAGTAAAAAAGGATGATTTTCAATGTAAAAGTGGGCGATAAGTGAGTTTGCCAGAAAGGTGTTGTGTCTTATTTATACGGAAAGGTGGATTGAATAACCATTCAAAGCTTAACTTTGAATCAGAGCGTTAATCACCGCACATTCAATTTAATTAATTTTTATTTATGTCATTTAATTTGAATAAAAATTTGGAAAACCATTTCTTGTGTCTCATTCAGATTCGTTTTTAGCGAGTCCAGCCCCTGCAGCTACGATCGAAATATTCAATTTTTCGGTACACTATCCAGAGAAACGTATATTTCCCGCCAAAAAAGTAACTATGTCGGCCGGAGAGAGCAGCCGATAACCAAATGTTATAACTACTCGCATTGCAAGTCGTGTACCTTTCATGTTTCAAGCACTTCCTTCGACGCCCTCAACATGCAAAATCCATCGGCTTCGCCTCTGATCAACAAAACTCACACGAAAACTCTACTTTTCATCGTGTTATGCCAAAGCACCTAGCAGGTTAATAGAAAAAAATAAAGTAGTATTTTAATCGAAGTATGCGAAAATTTCCATACCTTTTTTTTCATGATGCATTGCAAAATTACCATTAAGGCTGCTAATGGTATTATTGGTACCAAAATACTACTCTATTTGACGTGTAAAAACCTCTATTACCCTGCTAGGTGCTTTGGTTATGCAAATAACTATCTCGGCCGCAATTGAGTGCGCATGATTGTTGCTGAAATTTTTGCAGACTGATTTCCTTGTGTTGTGGTTTCGTCTCATTATGATCCTTAAGACACAACAAACCGCGTTGGTAAATCGTTATGAAAGTGGAATTTTTCAGTACACGTCGTAGGCTTGTCCTACACGAATTCGCCGCGTTACTCTCGAAATTTCACTCCTAACGCAAATAGTATAACTCGCAATTTACATTGAATTCAGTAATAAAAGATCGATTCGCGCTCCTACCCTTACCACCAATCTCGTTCGATCAAAGCAATTGGGCATGGTATTAACGAGGGGGAAAGCACCTGAACTGCATCTGTTTGAAACTGTTCACAACTCTTTGCAAGTGCTTGTAACTCTTTGCACATCATTTGAACATCCGAGTGGGACCTCAAAAACCCCTTACAGTGGAAGTGTGACGCAAGTCCCTTTATCCACTTACAAAAGAATTGATATTCAATAAGTGTCACCCCACCGATATCACTTCAAATGTTGCATTATAAACGATATTCTCATTTTCAATTTAAATTTCCTCTTCTCATGTATGATATGTGGCTTACTTTGTAGGATTTTCTGCGCGGGTAAAGTAAACCGCGTCCTTCGTGAAACATTGCTCTATCGACGAGTTTGAAGTTTGTTTCCCGCAATGACGGTATGGATAATGTCAATAGTCAAAATCACAAGGCCGAAACTAGTAGCAAGTATCTCGAAGTTACTTCGGCGAAGTGTCACAAACGAGTGTTATTGTGAGTAGCAGAAGGTTGTTTCCGAATGTAGAATGGAAAAGAAAAAGACAACGCACACCGTCAACGGGCTTTTCACTTAACCGGGAATACAAACGATGCACCAGACATAAAGCACTCAGTACAACGGGAGAACGAGAGATGTCGCTCGTAGATGCTATCTCAGCCGCAAACCAATGAGTCGATTCGATCAGATGTTGTTATAATCTGATTGACAGAATCAAAGTGTTGACAGAATCATGGTCGTCCAGAATCCACAGATTCGGAATAGCTGGATCCTCTGAATAACTCTGAATGTTACTCACACTATCCATGCTCGAAGCGAGAGGTGGATCAGAGATTTGGACCATTAAAGACTACGTGTTTTCCTACGAAAATTTCATTTTAGTCTCAAGTTTTTCTTAAAAATGTTTCGACTTCGTCTGTGGCTGCACTTCCACATCAAACGGTGAATGACAAAACTGTCTGTAATCGTTGTCGAATCAACATTTCAACATGATCTCTGTCAAATATTGGTGGTCATTCTGAATTGGATTTACAAGTTCATCGATCCGGGGCAGAATGCCTTTTCACCTCCCCGTTACTATAAGTCGTACATACACCCATAGTCGAGAGATGAAACTAGTCGAAGCTGAGTAGGTTAACTGGGAAAAACAAACGCCAAACTCCGAGACGTCTATCACATCAGTATGAGTCGATTACTCTTCCAAAGATAAATTCAAACAGAACATCCAATCGACGTCAATTCGAGCGTCATCAGCTTATGTCAAAGTGTTGTAAATTTCGTGATGCAGATTCATAAACTGTCAATCAGATGTTACGAGAATTATATACCTGCACGGACTGTGCATCTCATCATGAAACATACCATACATTCCCTGAAGCCGACCTAGATGCACGACTTTTTACGGCCTCGTCCCACTAATGAATTCACGGGGATTAAAGGCAATTGAATTGGTTCGCCACTTCGAGGATTTTTTTTCCCCGCAAATTTTTATAATTCACACAAAACCAAAACAATTTCATTCTTTTTCAATTGCAAATCTAAAACCTTTCAAATGTATAACCCAGAACCAGTGAAGCTTTGTAGTGTTACATTTCGACGATTTCAACGATTCAACTTTTTAATTTTCAAATCGAAACTCATTTATTGGTCGCAAGGTTTCGTTTTAGCATTGTACCTCTAATTATGATGATGAAGATGATGATGACGATGATTGATTCAATAGTTTTTAAATTACAAAAGGGAAATCTTTTTTTGTCAGCAAAATTATTCTTTTTTTGCAGCAAAATTATTTTTTTTATCAGCAAATTTATTCTTTTAGTTCAGCAAATTTATTGCTATTGTGACCAAATTTAATTCTTCGTCTGCAAATTTATTTTTTTGAAGCAGCAAATTTAATCTTATTTTGTCAGCACATTTATTTTTTTGCAATCTGCAAAATTAAATATTTTTTTAGCTATTTTTTAGCAGCAAATTTATTTATTTCTATCAGCAAAGTTAATACTTTTGTCAACAAATTTATTTATTCGTCATCAGCAAAATTAATTGTTTATTTTAGCTATTTTTTAACAGCAATTCTATTGATTTGCAACAGCAAATTTATTCTACTTTTGTCAGCAGATTTATTTCTTGTCATAAGCAAAATTAATTGTTTATTTTAGCTATTTTTTATCTATTTTTGGTGAAATGGATTTTCATATATTCTTTTCGTCACTAGTGGTGAAATGGACACCAAAACCCAATGCTTATCGATCAACACCTCTAACCATTCGGCTATTGATATATAATCGCAGTGTAACAATTTTCAAAAGTTCATTTTTCGCAGCTGGTTGCAGAAAACGTTGTATGCAACACGTTGTGAAAGTGGTAGTTTTTGTCACATGCTTCGCTCGCTTCGCACGTTTGATAACATTACATCTAGTGACACAAACTACCACTTTTCGCAACTAGCTGCAGAAATTACTATTTCACGTCTTACGTCAACGTAAATAGTTATTGACACTACACGGACAATTCATTTCTTTTTACGAAATGGATACCAATTTTCATTGCACTTAAAAAGCGTTTTAACACGCCGAGCGATCCGGCCCATTGCCCCGGAGCGAAGCGGAGGGCCGCAATGCGAGCCGGGCGCCGGAACGGTGTCGGTAACTTAGGAGTTAATTTTTTTTCTCTCGCATCGTCTAATAATTAGTCTGTGTAATTCATTGCCCATAAAGAGCGTTTTAACACGCCGAGCCATCCGTAAACTTAGTTAAAGTGAAATTATTATGAAAGGTGTGCATCCTAGAAATTACGCATAGCGAAATTACGAAGCCCCATTCAAATCGAGGGATTAATGCTTTTTTAGGCACTAGGTGTGTAGATTGTCACTCGATACCGCAGGTCGAGCGTGACAATACACATCGTGTGCCTAAAAGATCTATCACCGAGTTGTGTACAACGTTTTTCGAAATAAAGGCAACGGAAAGTTCCACTTTTCGTCGCTTGTTGAGTTGACGTTTTCGTGTTAGTGGTGTTAGTGATATAATTTTATATGTCCTACTGCGGGACATATGCTGATTGAAGATAGTAATTTTCCTACTTATAAAAAAATAAATTTGCAATTGAAACACTAATAAATTTGCTGACAAAAAGCAATAACTTCGAGGTATTAATTTTGCTGTTCGAAGGCATTAAAAGTGCATATTACAAAACAATAAATTTGCTGACTACAAAGTAATAAATTTGCTGCCAGGGATTTGCTGCAAAAGAATTATTTTTGCTGCTTAAAGTCAGTAATATTGCTGCTCAGAAAGCAATAAATATGCTGTTCGAGTACTAATAAGTTTGCTGAAAATAAGACTAATTTTGCTGATACAAAACACTAAATTTGCTGATAAAAAAGATTAAATTTGCTGCTAAAAAAAATAAATTTGCAGAAAAAAAGAATAAATTTGCTGATGAAATAAATAATTTTGCTACTAAAAGAATAAATTTGCTGACAAAAAAATAGATGCCAATTACAAAACCTTGCTGCACACACAACAAAGTTGTTTTATTTTCCTGGAAGCGCAACAAAGATTGGAGACATTGCCGTATCGACGAAGGCTTTTCAGAACTTCAGACTTCATAGTTCACAAGGAACAGTTGGAATTGCTTTTCTTTCTCGTTGAGGATGAGCCGTCTATAGACATTACAGGCAGAAGAGAAGACGGGACTATGCAAAGTCGATAACCCACTGAAAGTAATGCCAATCTAGAAAAATCCACTGGACCCAAGTTCCGGTGTGAATCGAGTGCAGCGTAAGTTTAGACTGCCTAAGTTTATCATTAATTGCGACCCTCACGGCAACAATCAGAGACCATTTTGCGGAAATCATTTTGCTAGACTTTTCTACATTTTCACGAATTTTGCAAATATTTTTGGGAAAATAAGGGAAAAATCAAGACATACTTTCCCGACATTCGACCTCTCATCTTCACCATAAATTATGTCGAAAGCTGTGCCTACATACAACGACGAATGCGAAATTATTCGCCACAAAATAACCAAATGCCAAATCTTTCTATTACATTTGGCATTTGGTGTTACTTTGACCAAGGTTTGCCATTGAGATATGTGATTCGGTTACACATGACATTACCTCCGCCAATATATTTCCCTTGATTTTGACTTGATTTAAACAAAATTTCCATTTCTTTATTCGTCGTTCATACCAAAAATGGAACAAAAACATTTCTATTCACTTAGGTAATAAGCTTTGACACTAAAACGTTTACGGTGAGAATGGGTCCGCCCTAACCAAATCATTCATTTTGGAGTTTTCCACATTCTAATGACCCCGACAAACGGTTTACGTTCTTTACATTCGTTAATTTGAAAGTGATAGAGGCTGTGTAATCGAAATGCTAACCGCAATATTGTCATTGCAACGCGAAGAAGTCGCACAAATTTTCGATCATTTTCATAGTACAGTGGACAATAGTTAGGTACAGTCGCGGAATTTTGAAAACCGACCCATTTTCTATTTCGTCGTTTGGTGGTCTTTTTGTGCATTTTGCGTGTAATTTTATGTTAATTTTATGTGGAGCAATGAGAAACTCAAGTAAAACACAGAAACAGAAAATGTGTCGGTTTTCGAAATTCCGTGTGTGTACCTTGTGCACCTTGTACGAAACTATTTTTCGTTTCGTCCATTAAATTTTCTTAAAATCTATTTTTTAATTCTTTCCTTGCTGCTGCGCCCCTATAAAGTCATTAGCATCGCAACCATTCATTGACATTTTCGACACTTTTTCACACATATTTATTTTACATTCTTCTTTTTCCCTTTCCCGTTATGTTCAGCTGTTAATTTGTCTATTGAAACGCTCATCCTTAGCAGTTCATTTCTGGTTCAGATTTCCAACTGTACAGACGTTTTTTGCTAGGTGTCAGTGTCCAGTTAAACTGTAATTTATTTCGAGCCAGTGTTAAGACAGTCCTCAAAATGGAATACATCAATGAGGTAAGTTGATTTAAAATTTTAATTAAATTCAAGCCGATTCTCAAACATTTCCGTTTGCTCGGAATAACCAATTTTTCAACAAAAAAAAAAAATTCTGCTAACGGAGCTCGATCCAAGACAATACGTCAACAGTTCCACAGAATGAATTTCGTCGCACATTGTGGATCTCCACCAGTTTCTCCCTTGAAATCTAAAACAAACGCGACTCATCAAAATCGGTGCACAGGAAGCGGAGATAATCCATTTTCAAAATCAACAACTTCCATACTGAAACCTCCGAAATGACGGCGTCGCAACAATGAAATTCTTTTCTGTCTATTTCCTTTAATTTTTCTCGGGAAGACGTCGGTGAACGGCCATAAAATTTTGCAGTCTGGACGGAAATTAATTGTAAAGAAAGTCCGTACAAAAATGACATTTACATGATTCATGCGTCGAAAACCCTACGTTTCATGTTGGAAGCACGTCTTTCGACGCCCTCAGCATGTAAAATCGATTACACAACTTGCGATAAAAAGATGAAAAGTCTCGTTTTCGTGTGTTTATTGACCGCGGCTTCGCCTCGAATCAACAAAATTCACATGAAAACTCTGCTTTTCATCTTTTTATCCCCAGTCATGTTCACCATCGACAGAAGTGTGTCTCCTCTTAGCTTTTGGAATTGCTATCTGCATGAATATGTCTTTGTAGGTTTGCAATTCTAAACATGACACAGTTTACATAGCTTGTAATATGAGTACAACTGGAGATGGCTCAAATTTTCGATAAATGTTCCTCCAACATGTCGAAATACAACGAAATAATTAGTAATCCGTTTCGATTAAATAATTCGACGCATTTTCATGACTATCGACTTAAAGTTCTGTTTTTCTGTACATTTTAGAGACTCGAGCGACTCGAGGCGTATCCCACGGTGTGGTTGAACAAAGTCTAATTAAAAGTGCAATGCAAAGTAATTTTTTCTCCGAATTATTATTAGTAATGATGTCCTGATCATTTTAGGCCTAAAGAAAGAAAAAAGTCGGCGAGCGGTTTTGAAGATAAATTGAATTTTATGGAGTGTCGGTTGTGTAGCATGTCCAGGTACGAATGTAGGGCGACATAACAAGTATTTTTAGGTATCTATATCCTTGTTCTGCCACCCTACATTCATATCTGGACACGGCATGCTCAACATTCGCCACTGCAACCAACACCTTTAGTTTTCCTCTAAATCTAACTTTTAGTCCTCCTTCTGGACGCAGAACGTGACTTTAAGACCAATGGTATAGCATTTCAGAATCAGGGAGCCAGTCCAACTAAAACATACTATACTATACCGCCTTTCCGGAAGAGTCGAAAAAATTTTTTGTTGCGGCCTAATGATGTGTAAAGTAAAGTTGATAAAAAAAAACATGCCTACATTGTCAGTAGCATGGCATGCGTGGTATCGTTGGAAAGCTAGTGACATCAGCTACCCGACACACAAACAAAAACAGAAAAGAATGTTTGATCCAGATCTGTTAAAATGGCATGAGCTTTCACTTCCAATTTATCTCAAAAACCGCCCGCCGACTTTTTTCTTGCTTTAGGCCTTAAATGATCAGGAGATCATTACCAACAGTAATTAAGCAAAAAAAATTACTTTGCATTACACTTTTAATTAGACTTTGTTCAACCACACCGTGATCCGAGTATAGTAATTCTATTCAACGCTTCTGAAGAATTTCTGAGGTTTTTTTCTGAATTTCACCAGGTGATTTCAAACTCATCCCACTTTTGATGGAAACAGTCGGTCGAGTGTCAACGCATCCAAGTGTGAGATGACGCAGTTTGGTATACTTGAAGTACCATGAAAAAGATGTTTCGGGTATCCTACCAGCGCATATTTTCAGAATTTTTCTCTCGATAATTTATAAGATTCGGAATTGCAACCATTTTAGGGAGTTTGACACACGTAGTTTGCGATTTAAACAGCGGTGCTTTAACAAAGATTTTTTTTTACTTTTTCAGAATTACGTAGAACCTGATTACAGCGATGGCAAGTCAATAAAGGAACTTTACGAAGATTTCGACGCTTATTTGAACACGAGATACATAGCAGTTCCATTTTCACACGTATGCAACGTTCGAATGGTGCCAGACTGGGACAGTCATCCAAGCATACAGCCGATACAATCAAATGAGCCCGTTGAACCGGACCATGTAATGGAGCCGATTGTTATAAGCGAACATGACTATGCCATGCAGCCGGCTGAGTTAGTTGATACAGCCCAATCTGTTGAATCGAGTGATGTCATCCAGCCGATTCAACCAGTTGAACCCGCTGAACAAAGTCAACCGAGTCATCAAACCGTTGAACAAAACCAACTGAGTCAATGCAATGTCGAAATGGGTCAGCAAGCCGTGCACAAACAGGCAACGTACCCATCTAACATCATGAAGGCAATAAGAAGCTCAGGAAAGCAATGGGTGAAGGTGGAAGAAATATACGATTTCTACTACAAGATGAATCCGGCATGCAAGAACTTGGACAAAACAGCGTCCAATAAATGGAAAAGTAGCATCCGTCACGCGCTGTCTTCAAGCGCAAAATTCGTTCAACGTGAGGTTACAGCCGGCAGCGATCGAGTCAAGCAGAAACGATTTCAATATGCTATCAATCCGGACCTGGACAAAGGGAAGAAGGCTAAAAAGCAGAAGAAAGCGATGCCGGCCACTGAATTTGAGTTTTAACCGAATTAGTGAACGATGTACGAGGACTTTGAAGTGAGGTGGACATTCATGGAAAGTGCGAAGTAAAAAAAAGGAACGAAAAGTGAGTAAAATTAAGGAAAATGTGAAGTAAAAAAGGATGATTTTCAATGTAAAAGTGGGCGATAAGTGAGTTTGCCAGAAAGGTGTTGTGTCTTATTTATACGGAAAGGTGGATTGAATAACCATTCAAAGCTTAACTTTGAATCAGAGCGTTAATCACCGCACATTCAATTTAATTAATTTTTATTTAATTTATGTCATTTTGTCATTTAATTTGAATAAAAATTTGGAAAACCATTTCTTGTGTCTCATTCAGATTCGTTTTTAGCGAGTCCAGCCCCTGCAGCCACGATCGAAATAATCAATTTTTCGGTACACTATCCAGAGAAACGTATATTTCCCGCCAAAAAAGTAACTATGTCGGCCTGAGAGAGCAGCCGATAACCAAATGTTATAACTACACGCATTGCAAGTCGTGTACCTTTCATGTTCCAAGCACTTCCTGATCAACAAAACTCACACGAAAACTCTACTTTTCATCGTGTTATGCCAAAGCACCTAGCAGGTTAATAGAAAAAAATAAAGTAGTATTTTAATCGAAGTATGCGAAAATTTCCATACCTTTTTTTTCATGATGCATTGCAAAATTACCATTAAGGCTGCTAATGGTATTATTGGTACCAAAATACTACTCTATTTGACGTGTAAAAACCTCTATTACCCTGCTAGGTGCTTTGGTTATGCAAATAACTATCTCGGCCGCAATTGAGTGCGCATGATTGTTGCTGAAATTTTTGCAGACTGATTTCCTTGTGTTGTGGTTTCGTCTCATTATGATCCTTAAGGCACAACAAACCGCGTTGGTAAATCGTTATGAAAGTGGAATTTTTCAGTACACGTCGTAGGCTTGTCCTACACGGCTTCGCCGCGTTACTCTCGAAATTTCACTCCTAACGCAAATAGTATAAATCGCAATTTTCATTGAATTCAGTAATAAAAGATCGATTCGCGCTCCTACCCTTACCACCAATCTCGTTCGATCAAAGCAATTGGGCATGGTATTAACGAGGGGGAAAGCACATGAACTGCATCTGTTTGAAACTGTTCACAACTCTTTGCAAGTGCTTGTAACTCTTTGCACATCATTTGAACATCCGAGTGGGACCTCAAAAACCCCTTACAGTGAAAGTGTGACGCAAGTCCCTTTATCCACTTACAAAAGAATTGATATTCAATAAGTGTCACCCCACCGATATCACTTCAAATGTTGCATTATAAACGATATTCTCATTTTCAATTTAAATTTCCTCTTCTCATGTATGAGATGTGGCTTACTTTGTAGGATTTTCTGCGCGGGTAAAGTAGACCGCGTCCTTCGTGAAACATTGCTCTATCGACGAGTTTGAAGTTTGTTTCCCGCAATGACGGTATGGATAATGTCAATAGTCAAAATCACAAGGCCGAAACTAGTAGCAAGTATCTCGAAGTTACTTCGGCGAAGTGTCACAAACGAGTGTTATTGTGAGTAGCAGAAGGTTGTTTCCGAATTAATGAATTACGTAGCAGCCACCCAATGTAGAATGGAAAAGAAAAAGACAACGCACACCGTCAACGGGCTTTTCACTTAACCGGGAATACAAACGATGCACCAGACATAAAGCACTCAGTACAACGGGAGAACGAGAGATGTCGCTCGTAGATGCTATCTCAGCCGCAAACCAATGAGTCGATTCGATCAGATGTTGTTATAATCTGATTGACAGAATCAAAGTGTTGACAGAATCATGGTCGTCCAGAATCCACAGATTCGGAATAGCTGGATCCTCTGAATAACTCTGAATGTTACTCACACTATCCATGCTCGAAGCGAGAGGTGGATCAGAGATTTGGACCATTAAAGACTACGTGTTTTCCTACGAAAATTTCATTTTAGTCTCAAGTTTTTCTTAAAAATGTTTCGACTTCGTCTGTAGCTGCACTTCCACATCAAACGGTGAATGACAAAACTGTCTGTAATCGTTGTCGAATCAACATTTCAACATGATCTCTGTCAAATATTGGTGGTCATTCTGAATTGGATTTACAAGTTCATCGATCCGGGGCAGAATGGCTTTTCACCTCCCCGTTACTATAAGTCGTACATACACCCATAGTCGAGAGATGAAACTAGTCGAAGCTGAGTAGGTCAACTGGGAAAAACAAACGCCAAACTCCGAGACGTCTATCACATCAGTATGAGTCGATTACTCTTCCAAAGATAAATTCAAACAGAACATCCAATCGACGTCAATTCGAGCGTCATCAGCTTATGTCAAAGTGTTGTAAATTTCGTGATGAGATTCATAAACTGTCAATCAGATGTTACGAGAATTATATACCTGCACGGACTGTGCATCTCATCATGAAACATACCATACATTCCCTGAAGCCGACCTAGATGCACGACTTTTTACGGCCTCGTCCCACTAATGAATTCACGGGGATTAAAGGCAATTGAATTGGTTCGCCACTTCGAGGATTTTTTTTCCCCGCAAATTTTTATAATTCACACAAAACCAAAACAATTTCATTCTTTTTCAATTGCAAATCTAAAACCTTTCAAATGTATAACCCAGAACCAGTGAAGCTTTGTAGTGTTACATTTCGACGATTTCAACGATTCAACTTTTTAATTTTCAAATCGAAACTCATTTATTGGTCACAAGGTTTCATTTTAGCATTGTACCTCTAATTATGATGATGAAGATGATGATGACGATGATTGATTCAATAGTTTTTAAATTACAAAACCTTGCTGCACACACAACAAAGTTGTTTTATTTTCCTGGAAGCGCAACAAAGATTGGAGACATTGCCGTATCGACGAAGGCTTTTCAGAACTTCAGACTTCATAGTTCACAAGGAACAGTTGGAATTGCTTTTCTTTCTCGTTGAGGATGAGCCGTCTATAGACATTACAGGCAGAAGAGAAGACGGGACAATGTAAAGTCGATAAACCACTGACAGAAATGCCAATCTAGAAAAATCCACTGGACCCAAGTTCCGGTGTGAATCGAGTGCAGCGTAAGTTTAGACTGCCTAAGTTTATCATTAATTGCGACCCTCACGGCAACAATCAGAGACCATTTTGCGGAAATCATTTTGCTAGACTTTTCTACATTTTCACGAATTTTGCAAATATTTTTGGGAAAATAAGGGAAAAATCAAGAAATACTTTCCCGACATTCGACCTCTCATCTTCACCGTAAATTATGTCGAAAGCTGTACCTACATACAACGACGAATGCGAAATTATTCGCCACAAAATAACCAAATGCCAAATCTTTCTATTACATTTGGCATTTGGTGTTACTTTGACCAAGGTTTGCCATTGAGATATGTGATTCGGTTACACATGACATTACCTCCGCCAATATATCTCCCTTGATTTTGACTTGATTTAAACAAAATTTCCATTTCTTTATTCGTCGTTCATACCAAAAATGGAACAAAAACATTTCTATTCACTTAGGTAATAAGCTTTGACACTAAAACGTTTACGGTGAGAATGGGTCCGCCCTAACCAAATCATTCATTTTGGAGTTTTCCACATTCTAATGACCCCGACAAACGGTTTACGTTCTTTACATTCGTTAATTTGAAAGTGATAGAGGCTGTGTAGTCGAAATGCTAACCGCAATATTGTCATTGCAACGCGAAGAAGTCGCACAAATTTTCGATCATTTTCATAGTACAGTGGACAATAGTTAGGTACAGTCGCGGAATTTTGAAAACCGACCCATTTTTTATTTCGTCGTTTGGTGGTCTTTTTGTGCATTTTGCGTGTAATTTTATGTTAATTTTATGTGGAGCAATGAGAAATTCAAGTAAAACACAGAAACAGAAAATGTGTCGGTTTTCGAAATTCCGTGTGTGTACCTTGTGCACCTTGTACGAAACTATTTTTCGTTTCGTCCATTAAATTTTCTTAAAATCTTTTTTTTTTATTCTTTCCTTGCTGCTGCGCCCCTATAAAGTCATTAGCATCGCAACCATTCATTGACATTTTCGACACTTTTTGGCACATATTTATTTTACATTGTTCTTTTTCCCTTTCCCGTTATGTTCAGCTGTTAATTTGTCTATTGAAACGCTCATCCTTAGCAGTTCATTTCTGGTTCAGATTTCCAACTGTACAGACGTTTTTTGCTAGGTGTCAGTGTCCAGTTAAACTGTAATTTATTTCGAGCCAGTGTTAAGACAGTCCTCAAAATGGAATACATCAATGAGGTAAGTTGATTTAAAATTTTAATTAAATTCAAGCCGATTCTCAAACATTTCCGTTTGCTCGGAATAACCAATTTTTCAACAAAAAAAAATATTTTCTGCTAACGAAGCTCGATCCAAGACAATACGTCAACAGTTCCACAGAATGAATTTCGTCGTACATTGTGGATCTCCACCAGTTTCTCCCTTGAAATCTAAAACAAACGCGACTCATCAAAATCGGTGCACAGGAAGCGGAGATAATCCATTTTCAAAATCAACAACTTCCATACTGAAACCTCCAAAATGACGGCGTCGCAACAATGAAATTCTTTTCTGTCTATTTCCTTTAATTTTTCTCGGGAAGACGTCGGTGAACGGCCATAAAATTTTGCAGTCTGGACGGAAATTAATTGTAAAGAAAGTCCGTACAAAAATGACATTTACATGATTCATGCGTCGAAAACCCTACGTTTCATGTTGGAAGCACGTCTTTCGACGCCCTCAGCATGTAAAATCGATTACACAACTTGCGATAAAAAGATGAAAAGTCTCGTTTTCGTGTGTTTATTGACCGCGGCTTCGCCTCGAATCAACAAAATTCACATGAAAACTGCTTTTCATCTTTTTATCCCCAGTCATGTTCACCATCGACAGAAGTGTGTCTCCTCTTAGCTTTTGGAATTGCTATCTGCATGAATATGTCTTTGTAGGTTTGCAATTCTAAACATGACACAGTTTACATAGCTTGTAATATGAGTACAACTGGAGATGGCTCAAATTTTCGATAAATGTTCCTCCAACATGTCGAAATACAACGAAATAATTAGTAATCCGTTTCGATTAAATAATTCGACGCATTTTCATGACTATCGACTTAAAGTTCTGTTTTTCTGAACATTTTAGAGACTCGAGCGACTCGAGACGTATCCCACGGTGTGGTTGAACAAAGTCTAATTAAAAGTGCAATGCAAGTAATTTTTCTCCGAATTATTATTAGTAATGATGTCCTGATCATTTTAGGCCTAAAGAAAGAAAAAAGTCCGCGAGCGGTTTTGAAGATAAATTGAATTTTATGGAGTGTCGGTTGTGTAGCATGTCCAGGTACGAATGTAGGGCGACATAACAAGTATTTTTAGGTATCTATATCCTTGTTCTGCCACCCTACATTCATATCTGGACACGGCATGCTCAACATTCGCCACTGCAACACCTTTAGTTTTCCTCTAAATCTAACTTTTAGTCCTCCTTCTGGACGCAGAACGTGACTTTAAGACCAATGGTATAGCATTTCAGAATCAGGGAGCCAGTCCAACTAAAACATACTATACTATACCGCCTTTCCGGAAGAGTCGAAAAATTTTTTTGTTGCGGCCTAATGATGTGTAAAGTAAAGTTGATAAAAAAACATGCCTATATTGTCAGTAGCATGGCATGCGTGGTATCGTTGGAAAGCTAGTGACATCAGCTACCCGACACACAAACAAAAACAGAAAAGAATGTTTGATCCAGATCTGTTAAAATGGCATGAGCTTTCACTTCCAATTTATCTCAAAAACCGCCCGCCGACTTTTTTCTGGCTTTAGGCCTTAAATGATCAGGAGATCATTACCAACAGTAATTAAGCAAAAAAAAATTACTTTGCATTACACTTTTAATTAGACTTTGTTCAACCACACCGTGATCCGAGTTTAGTAATTCTATTCAACGCTTCTGAAGAATTTCTGAGGTTTTTTTCTGAATTTCACCAGGTGATTTCAAACTCATCCCTCTTTTGATGAAAACAGTCGGTCGAATGTCAACGCATCTGTCGAGAAAATTAGTCTCCTATATCGTAAGGAAATATTGCTCCGCATTAAAACACTTGACGATAGAAAATCACTGTGAAAATGTATGAAAATCAGAAGGCCAATTAAATGAATTTGATCTAGGATACCCGAGAAAGGGCCTTAAATAGCGAGCAATTTGTATGAAACTTGGCATTCAATAAAAGTAAGTTTCACGGGACACAAGTCCCAAATAGAAGTCTTTTATTTCAAATCTCAAACAAGTGGCGCAGCAGGAAAAAAAACAAACTGATATAATCAGTTTCAGCAGAAGTACGTGGACAATAGTGTGAAGTAATTAGGAAGGACTTGGCTGGCACTGCGTGTTGGAGTGTGGAACTCTCCAGTCAACCCTTTCTTATTTACTTTCATTGAGCGTTCACCGAGAAATTGGATCATTCGCTTTGGTGGTTCATTACGTCGTTGGTTACCAATACAGCCAAAACATTGGCTTCAATCTGGTCTGGTCATTCAATTCACAATACAACATAAACATTGGTTGTGGCTCGGTTGGATTTGGTCCGGTCGTTGGACTTGGCTAAGCAATAAAATCAAATCGAACTTGGTAGACCAAAAAAAAAAAAAAAAAAAAAAAAAAAAATCAAATTTGTTTCAATCATCCAATCGTTGGGCGTGCTTTGGTTTAGTCCGTCGAAATCGTTGGCAGTGCTTTGCCGAATTATTGGTCTGAGTTTTAGTCTGGACATTCGTTTAACGGTACAGCCGAAAAAATCCATTTCAATTATTGGTCTGACCCAGTCGTTGTCCGGTCTTTGATCCGAATCATTGGCTGAGTTTTAGTCTGGTCTGGTCATTCGTTTAACGATACAGCCGAAAATTTAGTTGTGGCTTTATTTCAATTATTGGTCTGATCCAGTCGTTAGTCGGTCATTGGGTTTAAATATACAGATCGTCAAATTAGATAAATGCCCAAAATAAGAATTTCACATTTTACGACGAAAGGAATAGAAGTCACGAGTCACAATTCAACAACCGTAGCAAGTGGTACTAAGTCAACACAAGTCGAGTCAAAAATTGCGACACAACCCAATAGCAAAAGAGACCACTTGGTAAAACACCCAGTTAAAGTAAAGAAGGCGAATTTATTCAAGAAAGAGGCAGAATACGCAGAGAAACCAAGAAAAAAGGAATCGAAAATTATTCTGGCCGAAATTAAAAAAGGAGCTGAAGAATTTATAGAAGTTGGAAAAAGAATAGCAAGTCGAAGATGTCAAGAAAGAATCAACGAGGTTCTGTGCGACGTTCATTCACAAGATTGTATAATGAGCTCACAGCGGAAATGGCAAAAGATGACAACAAAGATGAAGACTTAATACAATCTCTTTGGAAACGGTTGGAAGACAGGTTCAATCAGTTGGAAAAGATGGACGACGAAGTAATGAGTGAATTATGTGAAAGAGGTGTTGGGGAAGCAGAAATGGACGAAGAGTACGATCAAATTCAAGAGTATCGAGATAAATGGACGGATCTGAATAGGTCAGAAGGTTTGATAAGACAGCAAGAAAAAGATCAAGCTGAATTGGCATCTGTAACGTCGCAAGTCTCAACATCGCTCAAAGACAAGTCCCGTTATAAATTACCAAAATTAAAATTGGTAGAATTTAATGGAAGTCCTCGAGAATGGCTGACATTCTGGAGTCAATTCAAAGGAATCAATGATAACGAAAGCATGTCTTCAGAAGAGAAGTTCCAATATCTCATTCAAGCAACTGTTGACGGATCAGTTGCTCGCCGGGTAGTGAAAAGCTTTCCTCCAACGGGCGAAAACTACGAAAAAGCAATTCAGCACCTCAAGTCACGTTTCGGTAAAGAAAACGTATTAGTGGAAGTATACGTTCGCGATCTACTGAAACTAGTGTTGAAAAATACAAACGGAATGTCCGATTCATATGTTAATTGGAGCAAACATCGGCAGTAAATTATACACGGGAAAATTGTACGAAACCAAAAGTGGGCTAGTTGCGTTTGAAACAAGGTTTGGTTGGACATTGATGGGTGTTTTGCAAGAAGAAACGAACAGAGAATCTTCAAATATGGTATCCCTCGTACATTCAATGTACATCAGCACAGCCAGAGTACAAGAATTATGGAATTTAGACATCATTGGGATTCATGACCCGGCACAAGAAAAGACTAAAATAGAGTTACAGAAATCCGCATTGATTCATTTTGAAAGCAACGTATCGAGATGGTGCGATGGAAGGTACGAAGTTTCTCTACCATGGATTGAAGGACATCAACCTGTGTCAAAAAATAAAGAAGTTGCTGAACGGAGACTACATTCATCATGGTCCAAGCTAAGTAACATTAACAAGACGGAGAGTTATCAAAAGGTTTTTGATCAATGGCTGGAGTTAGGTATTATCGAAGAAGTTATTGAGGAAAACGAGCCAAGCACAGGAATTAGCTATTTACCACACCATCCAGTTATAAATGAGAAAAGTTCCACTACACCAATAAGGCCAGTGTTCGATGCATCTGCAAAATCAAGAGGATGTCCATCATTAAATGATTGTTTGGAAAAGGGGCAGAATTTATTGCAAGAGATACCGTCATTGTTGGTTTTATTTCGAATGAAAAGATATGCAGCTATAGCTGACATAGAAAAAGCATTTTTACAAATCAGTGTAAAGAAGGAAGACCGAGACTATCTAAGATTTGTATGGTACAAATATGGAAAAATTATAATACTCAGACATTGCAGAGTCGTCTTTGGTATATCATCGAGTCCATTTCTTCTGGCTGCAACAATAAATCATCATTTGAAAAGAGTGAAAAAGGAATATCAAACCACAGCAAAATTGTTGCAGAAATCGACTTATGTAGACAATTGTTTGGTTTCAGTCGATACTAATCAAGAACGTGAAAAGTTTATGAGAGAATCAACAGAAATCTGTGCAGAAGCAAAATTCAATCTTAGAGGTTGGGTATGGAATAGAGGTGAAGTCATTGCTGGGGATGTTGCCGGAGTCGGCTCACCGGAGTGCGGATTGGCAACAGGCAGCAATGCTTCTCAAGAAACCTCAGTGTCTGTACTTGGCCTCTTATGGAATGTTGTTGAAGACACTTTGTCACTGGATGTGCGAAAGATATTAAGTTTGGATGATGATACAGTCACGAAACGAACAATTCTAGCAGCAACACATCAAATTTTTGATCCCATTGGACTAGCAGCACCAGCAGTAATTGTTCCAAAAATGTTATTACAAGAATTGTGCAAGAAAAAGAAATTCAAATGGGATACACCTGTACCAGACGATATCAAGAAGAGATTTTTATCTTGGCGAAATAGTCTACATGTTTTGTCAGAGTTAAAGATACCACGATGGACAGGAAGACAAATAGGTAGTGAACTTTCGCTTCACATATTTACAGACGCAAGCAGCAAAGCATATGCCACAATAGCGTTCTTGAGAAGTAATTTTGAAGGTACAATAACTGTCCAATTATTGTTGGCAAAATCAAGAGTATCAACAATAAAACCAATAACTACGCCTAGATTAGAACTAGTGGCGTGTGAATGTGGTGCAAAAATGTCGAACTACTTGCAGAAAACCATAGATGTTTCAAATATAGAAACATATTTTTGGTCAGACTCGGGAAATGCGTTGAGCTGGATCAAGAGGAAAGAAAACTGGCAGGTCTTCGTTTTTAATCGGGTCAAAACGATAAATCAATACTCAAACGCAGACTGTTGGAACCATGTACCAGGTTATTTAAATCCAGCTGACCTACCATCGCGAGGATGTTCCAATAAGAGATTGTTAGAAAGCAGATGGTGGGAGGGACCTGAATGGCTAAAGAAAGAGAAAGAATTTTGGCCGAAGTCAGCAATCATTGGTGATGAAGAAATTATAATGTCAGAGAAGAAAAGAGTTGTCGTTTCTCATTTAATACAAGAAAACGATTCGACAAGGTATTTTAAACGCTTCAGTGATCTACGTAAAGTAATCCGGATGATCGCATGGATGAGACGCTGGAAACTCTATAAACGGAATCAAAAAAGAACTGCAGACTTAACTTTGGATGAAGAAGATGAGGCAGAGAAGTGTTTATGGAGGATGATACAAAATGAATCCTTCACAAGTTCTGATAAAGTGTTGACACAAATGAATGCAAAGAAGGACGTTTCAGGCATATGGAGAGTGGAAACGAAGTTATTAAGAAGAAACGACACAGAAGATTTTCGCAGACCAATTTTGCTACCAAAGGACCATATAGCTGTAGTACGTCTGGTAGAAAAGGAGCATTTGGATATGCAGCATTGTAGTGCAATGACATTGAGGAATACTCTACGAGAACGATTTTGGATTCTAAACTCTAGAGTAGTAGCTCGTAGAGTAACAACGTCATGTATAAGGTGCAAAAGATACACAGCTAAGAAAATGACAGCACCAGAACCATCTTTACCTCTGAACCGAGTGAAAGATACAGCGACATTTGAAGTAGTTGGAATAGACCTTGGAGGACCATTACATTTATTAGATGGGACAAAAGCATGGTTCGTCTTGTCTACGTGTGCAGTTTATCGTGCTGTTCATTTAGAGTTGATAACATCGTTATCCACACCAGCTTTCATACAAGCATTACGTCGATTCATCGCTCGTCGAGGCAGACCACAAGTGATTTATACGGATAATGGAACCAATTTTGTTGGTACTGAAAACTTGATGGATAAACTAAATTGGGAAGAAATCAGTACACAATCAGAGGCGAAAAGAATAAAGTGGATCTTCAACCCTCCAAGTGCACCATGGTGGGGAGGATGGTGGGAGCGAATAGTTGGTCTGATAAAGCAACTTTTGCGCAGATGTCTTGATAGAGTTCTACTAGACTATGAAGAAATGACAACGGTACTGTGTGACATTGAAAGAATAATCAATTCCCGTCCATTAACATATGTGTCAGAAGATCCAGAAGAATTAACACCAATAACTCCAATGATGTTTCTCAACGATGCAAAGAATAGTGAGACCATTGACTTGGATATTATTGAATCATCAGAATTTGGGAAGAAATACCTACACCGTCAAAACATTCGACAGGAACTGCGCGAAAGATTTAGAAAAGAGTATCTAAGTCTGCTAGTACATCAGAACGTACGGAAGAGTGGTTACACACCTATAAAGGTGGGAGATGTGGTAATTATGGAAGTGGAAAATAAGAAAAGAGTAGACTGGCCGATAGCAAAGATATTGGAAACATATCCAAGTGAAGACGGAATTATACGGAGTGTGAAGGTTCGAGTATCAAAAAATGGAACCGTCACCGAAACAACTCGTCCAATTCAACGATTATACATGTTGGAAACTTCCGCAGACCTCGCCAATGAACTTGTAAATCAGAAGACGAACACAGAAGAAGAAAACACAGACATGGACACAGTAAAAAAGAACACAGAAGTGGACACAATGGAGCAGAACAAGAACGTCGTAGAGTCCGAACCGAGTATAGAAATTGGAGACAATCAATTGGAACCAAAACTCAAAGTAACGAGAAGTGGTCGTACAGTCAATAAACCAATACGTTTTGAATATTAATTTGATAAAGAGGTTATCAAAGGTGGGAGTATGTCGAGAAAATTAGTCTCCTATATCGTAAGGAAATATTGCTCCGCATTAAAACACTTGACGATAGAAAATCACTGTGAAAATGTATGAAAATCAGAAGGCCAATTAAATGAATTTGATCTAGGATACCCGAGAAAGGGCCTTAAATAGCGAGCAATTTGTATGAAACTTGGCATTCAATAAAAGTAAGTTTCACGGGACACAAGTCCCAAATAGAAGTCTTTTATTTCAAATCTCAAACAGCATCCAAGTGTGAGATGACGCAGTTTGGTATACTTGAAGTACAATGAAAAAGATGTTTCGGGTATCCTACCAGCGCATATTTTCAGAATTTTTCTCTCGATAATTTATAAGATTCGGAATTGCAACCATTTTAGGGAGTTTGACACACGTAGTTTGCGATTTAAACAGCGGTGCTTTAACAAAGATTTTTTTTTACTTTTTCTACGAAGATTTCGACGCTTATTTGAACACGAGATGCATAGCAGTTCCATTTTCACACGTATGCAACGTTCGAATGGTGCCAGACTGGGACAGTCATCCAAGCATACAGCCGATACAATCAAATGAGCCCACACTCACAGAAAAAATTCGTCGCACAGAAAAAAAGTGAAATCTATGAATTTTTTAGTTGAATGTAACTATTATAAAAGTTCGTTTAGCTAAATTCATAGCTGTATCAAGCTTTAATCAAGTTGACGCTAACCATTATTTTAGTTGAATGTGACTAGTATAACAGTTGGTTTAGCTAACTTAATAACTGTACCAAACTTTAATCAAGTTGAACTAACGACTATTTTAGTTGAATGTAACTAGTATAAAAGTTGGTTTAGCTAACTTAATAACTGTACCAATATTGAATCGAGTTGACCATACCACAGACTAATAAATTGTGTTTTCATATAAAAAATTGTTTCCTCGATCCAATTTTGTAGTCGTCGACGATCGGCCCATCACTTTGATTAACTTAAACGATTATAACTAAATGTGAATCAACAATGTGGATAAGCAAGTTTCCTACAATAAACTGAGCTACGTTTGTCCAAATTCATTTAACACAATCTTCTTTTGTTAAATCCGTGTACGGCAACCATGACGCTTAAAAGTTTATTATCACATTTGGTACTTCTTCTGTTTAATATCGATAAAAAATTACAACGAGTACTAAGTCAATGTTTTGTCTCTTTCGATCTCAAATTTTCCTCAATGCGATAGAAAAATGTACAACATAACCGACATAACTGTTGTTATTTTTTCTATATCCCTTAGATCTATGTAGCAAATGTTCTACTTAATTTTACCATACTTTTAACTATAAGAGAACACTAGTCTGAGATAATGAGATATATATTTTGGTGTACACGGCAATTTCTCATATTTTTTCACACTAAATAAGATGTCGGTACTATCTGAATATTTTGTTGGTGAGTGAGTGGAACATTTGAAGAATTTTTTCGTTTCAGTACGCAAAATATGACACAATTCACACCTACAATGACTCAAATTTAAATTAAGAACTACTCATTGGAACGATTCTTTTGTTATGTACAGTGTTTGAAGATACCTCCCCAAGAATTGGATGCTTATACCTTTCATGTTAAAAGAAAATAGAAGACAAAACTGAATCTTATTCCACAAGTCTAGCTTATAGTATCGTGTACCGAGCCTAATTATTATAATGTGACGACATTACTTCGTCGCATTCTAAGATTCTCTTTTCTCTTCCCCTTCGATTGAATGTAATTAATTTATCGTACGGGATTAGCGATCGTAAATTAGGAGAAATAGCACTGCACTAGTGGCAGTTCGTTAGTAAATAAGTTTAGTCCTAAGTGAACGTTTATAACGATTTCAAGGAGTTTTAGTGCGTGAAGAGAACGCTTTCTCCTTAAGAAAAAATGAAAGAAAATACGAATACAAATATAAAAGAAAGAAAATAAAATAAATAAATTTTAGCGACCATACGTAAGACCATAGATCGTAAGAGGAATATTGTAACAAAAATTTAGTTTAAATATTGGCGCGTGAGGTGTTTAATTAATTGGGACACACCGATTGTTGATTTCATGACCGACGTTTCATAATTGTTAACGTTAAGGGATCAATAATCGCAGTTCCGGTTTTTGGAGACGAATGGGCTCGAACGTATGATCGTCCTAATCGGTTTCAAAATCAGTCTTAAGCTATCCGTTCGAAAGGACAGACGTGTTGCTTTACAATTAATTCTAGTTAGACTAAGCGATATTGCATAACGAAAGTAAATCGTCGGCCATCGGCTTTTTAACGTATAGAAAGTGCAAAAGAAAAAGTGTCTTTGTAATCCAGTAGTGATCGATACTCTTCAAGACTAATTATTTCGGACAATTCTAATGTACGGACGAATTTATTTTTGATGAAGAAGTGTGATGAAAAAGGACTGTGACGCCATCATTTTTTTTTATTTCGTTCTTTGGCGAAAGTGATTAAATCCGAGAGCATTTCCATATGAAAGTGTTTTCCCTGAATTCAATTCCCATAAAGACAACTGTGAGTTCCTGATTAATTTGAGTTAACCGCATGGACCCGATTATCTGCCTGCCCTTGCCCACACGTGGTTGCCCGTTGGCTACATCAATTCCACATCTCAAAGGTACCCAACGTTATCTATTATTTATTTAATGCGCATTAAATCATTGAAGTGAAAAGTGAAACATTCGGCCGCAATAGTTTTAAGAATGCAAATTTAGGTTAAGGTTGCCAATTATAGTTTAAGGAATGCAAATTTAGATTAAGGTTGCCAAGTAGGTTAAGAGAGCTAGCTTTAGTTTCAAGTCGATTAATTAGTTCATTGAAATTTAGATAAAATAAAAAAAAGTTATTTCGGTCGCTAATACCTGGTTTGTGACATTCATTCGACCTTGTCCTTTCCCTATAACGACCCTTTTTGCCGAATGACCTTTTTTTCCCTAAGATCTATTAAGGATCGTTCTTGCGCCGCAAGAAGTTTCTTTTGATCGGCTGGAAAATTTCAAAGGCTAACGCCTCAGTTAAGGTGTTATATAGACAACTTTACAATCAACCGGGATATTCGTAGGAATAAACAAATTTAACCATTCGTTTCTGCATGTTCGCTCCTACCTAGACCAATTGAGCAGAATTTTTTTTTTAATTTTATTAAAATCAGCTTTTGCAAAAGCAAATAATTCGTGCCAAAATACGTTTTTAGCTTACAAATTTTGTAGAAAGTGAAAAGAAAATAAAAGCAAAGAAACGAAAATTTGATACACCAATCGGCTCACATCGTGTTGCATTTCGTTCAGTCAATTACTGATCAAGGACCGAAGAAGAAGAGAAACTGTCAAGTCAGAAAACATTAGTTTTTTTTTTGTTTGATTTTCTCATTGCCTAATAAAGTAAGAAGCCGTTTTTGAGTCCTGAGCGTGAAGGAAGAGCAATAAATTCACAAACTCATCAAAGTCGAAAAGAAAGAAAAGAAATTTTGCCTTACAGAAAAAGAGAAGTTAAAAAAAATCCGATTAATTTTCCTATTTACCTTAACTATCTATAACAAACGACAACATATTCACTTTTTTGATCGTGGCGTCCCAAGTAGTGGGACAATATTTTTCTTTCCAATTATATGCCTCGATCGATGGCGAAATAACCTCGCTACGACGGGATTTTCGCGTTATCTCCGCACAACAGTCGGGCTTAGACGTCATTTCATTAGAGTTTTTAGGACTCCAATTCGCCTGTGCCCATTATGAACACATGCTAAGACAAAACGAGTGGGTTATCCGCTTACCACCGTACTGTACTCAAGTGGTGTATCGCCAATTAGGATCTTTGGAGAACATAATCCAGGCCTGGGACAGATTTTAATTTTTTTTTATTTGCCGTTTTGATAATCGACGTTTCCAGTCATGGATTTAACTTTTCAATTCCCCGAAAAAGGGAAAGCCAACAAGCATGTGTCTGCATTGCCCGATGAGATGATTAAATACGAATTAGAATCACAAGGTATTAAACCGGACAGCAATTTTATGAAACGAAAGAAACAGCTTAGTGACCTATTAGAAAGTAGAGAGTATAAGCCTGGAAAATATTTCGTAGCCATAGGATATAAGGAAGATATCGCCGCTTGTGCTCACCATTTAGACTCATGGCGGGCCTCGTATGTTGAGGTAGAGTTGGGAGACGAAATCTTGGATTTGTATCGAACTAGATTACGACATATGTATGGTCGAATTTCGCGTATCACCGTCCCAGACGACGATGAAATTGCTAAGAACTTGCTTAGCACACTCAAACTTTACCTCTCGGAGTTAAAAAATGCGATTTTACAAGACTTGAACTACACGTCCACTTCTAGTCCTAAGTCCCCAGACGCTTCAGCCCCTAAAGCCACCGATGATAAAGCTAGGAATCTGGATGAATGGACTATGAACGAAGAGTCGCTCGGAGAAGCGGAATCGCACCGAGAGCCATTTCCAAAACCTCCTAGGTTCGTTCCTTCTAGATCCCAGTACTTTGAGGACTCGATTCTGGATTTTTCAATGAAAATGCAAGACGACGTACCATTGAATAAGACAAGTATTGCAGCCCCGAAAATAGCTTCAACGTTTTACGCTCCTCGTCGTTCGTTGAATTTTCCTCATAATCCCAGCACAGTGTCTTTTCCCAGTCAAATTTCATATATTCCCCAACGCAAAGTAGAAATGTGGAAATGGGATTTGAAGTTTGTAGGAGATACCCATGCGATGCCTGTCGTTGAATTCATTCGAAGAGTCGACGAGATAGCCAAAGCCAGAGGAGCTACTAAAGAAGATTTGTTCAAAGGTGCCGTAGATTTATTTGACGGTACCGCTCTGAAGTGGTATAGAGCGGGAACGAAGACCAATTTTTTTAGAGATTGGGACCATTTAGAAGAACAATTAGCAATCGATTTTCAAGATTATGAATACGGTGACACCTTGTGGGATACTATCAAGAATAGGCTGCAAAAGAATAACGAAACCGTTGTCATGTACTTCGCCATAATGGAAGATCTTTTTCTCAAATTGAATCGGCCAGCTAGTGAACTGGTGAAAGCTGTAGTAATTCGCAGGAATCTTCGTCCAGAATTCATTCAAGGATTAGGCGTTAAAGAATACTACGATTTACGTTCTCTGAAGCATGACTGTAAAATAATAGAAGCTAATCTAAGGAGAGTTCACTCTCGTCAAAGCATGCATTCTGCCCGTAATCCGGAATTATTGAAAAACTATCGGCCATCTTACGGTAAAATGCACTCTTTAGATGAGGCCGTTTTGGGCCGAGACTCTTATTATAAAGAAATTCCAGAAGAAGAATTTGAAAGAAGTTTTTATGAGATGTCCTTAGACGATAATCGGCCTCGAACCGACTTTTCGAACTCACGTCAAGATAAATTCGACTCGTATGTTCCTAATTCGAATAATTTCCACCCTAGTTCTTCGAGCCAGTTGGTTCCACGCACTCCAATCTCACATGAAGCTTCCAACCAACGTCACGTCACATTTCAGGGTGTTGATCCTCGAAACCTGAACCAGAGCCAACAGCAATACTATCCTTTACGACGTAACAGCCTAAACCCTCAGTCGTCGGGAAACGAGAAAGGGAGTTCGAACTACAGGACGGGTCAAACTCCCAATCCCAATCGCCGTCCATATTAGCCGTAACTCGATTGCTTGATAATTTAAAGGAAGAGGCTAGATCTGAATCGCGTTTTCCCCCGGCTTTCGTAAGAGTCAAAGGTGAAAAACGTCCTTACGCCAATCTTTCCATTTTACAACAAACTTTCCCTGCACTTCTAGATTCCGGTGCTACCCGTACCGTGTGTGGTGGTCCCGGATATAAACGATTGATTAGTTTAGGCTTTAGACATAAGAAAGTAACCGAATTTCACCAGCCCGTGATACACACAGCTGATCATTCCGCTCATCCAATCAAGCACGTCTTTTCCATTCCCATCCATTTTGACCGAATGTTTGCGATCGTTGAGATACTCGGCGCCCCATCGCTGCCCGACGACCTTGTACTCGGCATTCCTTTCATGGACTCATTCAAGATGGGAATATTCACGCCTCATTCCGTCTGGAGGCCTGAACCCATTACTAGCTTTGAAGAAGACATATCTCGCAAATGTACTGAAAGCTTTAGTCAACTTAGTATTGATGCCGAGGAATACGAAGTTGAGGAAGCTCCTGAGTGTCAAAGAGAATTAAGCGAAGTACAATTATCTAAGTTACAACCGGTTGTCGACCAGTTCAGAAGATTAGGAGAGGTTCTATTAGGCCGTACTAATGTAATTGCTCACGATATTGACACCGGAAATAATCCGCCCTGTTTTACTCGAACCAGACCTACCTCTCCCGCTAAAGAAAAAAAAATAGAGCAAGAATTTCTAAGATTCAAGTCGCTAGGCGTGGTGGAACCCGCACAAACTGCCTTCAGGAACGCTATGACCATGGTTGAGAGATACAAGTCAGGTAAATTGAAGTTGAGACTTTGCCTAGATTCTCGAAAATTGAACGCCATTACCAAGATTGAGAAATACGATCTACCTCGTATCACCACTATTTTATCTCGATTAGGAAAGGCTCGCTTTATCTCAAAAATTGATCTGAAGGACGCTTACTTGCAAATACCATTAACCGAACGTTCAAAAGAGAAAACTGCTTTCTTTGTCAAAGGACATGGAGTGTGGCAATTTATCACTATGCCTTTCGGTCTAGTAAATTGTTCGGCCACTATGCAACGCCTTATGGATACTCTATTCGGAGATCTAGACGGTATGGTGTTCGTATATCTCGACGACTTGATCGTCGTAAGCGAGGATTTCGACGAACATTTACAACTGTTAAGTACCGTAGCCCAACAATTGAAACAGGCTAATTTGTCTATCAATTATGAGAAGAGTGGATTCTGTTTAAGAAACATGAGATATATGGGCTATATAGTCGATGAGCTAGGCCTTAGACCCGACCCAGAAAAGATTTCTTGTGTACTGAAGGTCCCACTTCCTAAAACCGTGACGGAATTGCGACGATTCCTCGGTATGGCCGGCTGGTATCGTCGTTTCATTCACGCTTATGCGGAAGTGGCTGCTCCTTTACAAGATCTTCTTCAAGGCGGTGGTAAAGGTAGAAAGTTGGTATGGAACGAAAAAGCTACCCAGAGTTTCGAACAGTTAAAGCAGAAATTAGTTTCCGCCCCGTTGTTACAACCACCCGATTTCTCTAAAGAATTTATCATTTCTTGCGACTCAAGCGATGGTTGTATCGGAGGAGTTCTCAGCCAGTACGCTGACTCGGACAATAAATACGATCGTCCAGTGGCCTATGCTAGTCGCAAGCTTAGGGGCCCGGAGATTCACTACACTACTACAGAGAAAGAATGTTTGGCCGTGGTCTTCTGTTTGGAAAAGTTTCTAGAATTTGTGGAGGGAACAGAGATCACCGTTTACACTGATCATTCCGCCTTGACGTGGCTGTTTAAACAGAAAGAGTTGTCAGGTCGTTTAGCTAGATGGGTACTAACTCTCCAACAGCATAATATGAAGATCAAACATCTCAGAGGTAAAAACAACGTTGTGGCGGACGCCATATCTCGATTCCCTATAGTACAAATCCTGGAAGTCGTTGCTCTGCTCGAATTCGTTCAACCTACTGGAGACCTCTGGTATGAAAATTTATTGAACGACGTCAGACAAGGAAACGCTCGGTCTAGAAGGTATAAAGAGGTAAACGGAAGGTTATTATACGATCCTTCGATTAAAGGTAGAAGATTGACTAACTGGAAGTGGAAACTGGTTATACCTTCGAATAGCCGGTCGGCTATACTAGACGAATGTCACGACGATCCGAAGGCCGCGCATTTAGGTGTCCAAAAGACCATAGATCGAGTGCTTGACCGTTATTATTGGCCGGGTTTATCCAAAGATGTGAAAGAGTATGTCAAAAATTGTGAAGTCTGTAGGATGTCCAAATATGATAACATTAAACCCCCTGGTCTAATGGGTAAATTCCGAAACGCTCATACTCCTTGGCAACTGATCTCCATGGATTTACTGGGTCCATTTCCTCGGTCTAGACGTGGTAACACATGTTTGTTGGTATTTTGCGACTGGTTAACGAAGTATCCCTGCATCGTTCCTTTGAGAACCGCAGTAGCTAAGAATATCGTCAAACATACCGAATCTCGCGTCTTCCTAGAATACGGGATACCCCAGGCTATCATCATGGATAATGGTTCCCAATTTGCTCGTAGTAAAGTAGTTATGGCCCTCTTAAAGAAATATGGCATAACACGATTGTGGAGTAACTGTATCTATCATCCGCAAAGCAACTTTACAGAACGTCATAATAAGAACATTAATGCGGCCCTCCGGGCATACGTAAAAGAAAATCATAAAAGTTGGGATGAGCTGCTACCCGAGATATCATTAGCTTTACGCACCGCAGTTCATTCGGTCACTAAATATTCGCCTTTCTTCTTGAATCATGCCCGTGAATACGTATTTCATGCATCTGATTATTCTCTCTTCTCTCATGATTCCCCGAGTGAGAATCCAATAGAGGAACGTACTATGTTCTTAGAAAAGTTTAAAGAAATTTCGGGAGATATATTGAAACGAATGAAGTCTTCATATGACAGGAACAAACGATATTATGATAAGTCCCGTTCGCAGGCTTCTTTCAAGATTGGAGATCCAGTCTATTACCGTAATTTCGTCCAATCGGACGCTGGAAAATCCTTCATGAAAAAGTTGGCCCCCATTTATTTACCCGGTACTATCTCCAACGTTATCTCTAATCTGGCTTACATCGTCTCCAATGCGACGGGTAAGGAGATCGGCAAATTTCATATCCAGGATTTACGTCCTAGGCCGATCCCGCCGAATCCTAAGAATCAATAATCATTTTATTCGCCTCTATTATCAATCACATCCCGTTTTACTCTATCTCTTTATGCCGCGAGATGTGATTGATTTATTTGACTTCCCCGGAGTCAAATAACAGACGAACAGGGTGAATTTGTTACCACCCTAACGATTAGCTATGCAGGTTTCTTTCATGGCGGGAATCCGACTTTAGGGAATAATAAACCGCTCAAACCGCGATAATCCCCAATGCCATTAGTTTAAGATAGATATAAGCATTTTTTTAGTTTTTCTGTTATTAACGTATTTAGTTAGGATAAGAATTTAATTCACTTGATTAAGTTAGTATTCAATAGGATAATTTTCGCATTTTCTTTAACATTTGTCATGTTAACGACGTTAACAACGAAATTTAGCTTTCCACAATACATTTCATCGTTCCTTCCATTTTTTTTTATTGCCTTATGCTTCTGAATGCGTTGTACCATACGTCTGAGACGGTGATTATGTAACTTTTAAGGTGCCGCTTATAGAAGGTTCGAATCATGAAGGGTCAAAATTTAGATTTTTTGTCTTGATTTCCTGTGTAGCATAACGATGAACCGAAAATTATTCTCACCAGGTTCGCCCTAATGGTCCGTAGATGTGGATGACGTTCATTAGCTATGCGTAAGGTTAATTGATCCGAAATGAATAATTGGTAAATAGCCTCGTCATGTGAGCATTGTGCATAGCCTAGTCGATGTCATTTTCTGCAAAAGCTCATGGGTAGCTGAGCTTAGCATAAAATGATCGATCAAATCGGCGATCTATGAACAATGAGAGTCTATGACTAGGAAGACAGAATCGAAATTCGATATCATGATTAATATGGTTTCATCGCATCTCAAAGATGCCATAGAAGTCTTGTAATTGGTGATGTTGAGTAGACGTTCGTCACTTGTTCGAAAGTAGCGCACGCAGGAGTCATGATTCAGCAACGCAATTTAAAACAGTCCGAACCGCACGAAACCAACGGAATCCTATTCAGTTAGAATTTCTATTAATTTTATTTTATTTTATTTTTTTTTTTCTTCCACGCAATGTTTTTAGTTGAGAATTGCTACGGCGTAAAAAAAATATATATATATATAGAGTGCCAATGATCCGAACAGGTATAACCTGATATATCCGTCTATTTTGCCTTCAGTCTTATCCGCATTAATTTAATCCGAGATATACATTTGACTATTTGACGGAGATTTTTTTCTAATATGGCAAAGAGTCAGAATTCAACTAGATCCATGTCGACAAGAATAATTGATCCGTATTTCACTCGACATGAGTCTAAGAGAAGAATTGTGAAAAGCGTTACACTTCAAATTATCGCCCAGAAGGTGTACCCTGTTATGTTGTAACATCGAGGTCACGATATTTGAAATGACGTATGGACGTCATTAGTATGAAAGTTTTCAACTAGGAATTCTATGACGTGGAATTGGCACGAACATTTATACCAGCAATAGCCCAAAGTTAACTTTAACATGAACATATTCCATAATTTTCTATGAGGTATAAAGAGTCTAACAGTAGTAAAAATCGCATAGCGATAGGAATTCCGAATTTATTATCCGAATTTCCTAGCTCAGGTCTAGGGGATTATAATGTGACGACATTACTTCGTCGCATTCTAAGATTCTCTTTTCTCTTCCCCTTCGATTGAATGTAATTAATTTATCGTACGGGATTAGCGATCGTAAATTAGGAGAAATAGCACTGCACTAGTGGCAGTTCGTTAGTAAATAAGTTTAGTCCTAAGTGAACGTTTATAACGATTTCAAGGAGTTTTAGTGCGTGAAGAGAACGCTTTCTCCTTAAGAAAAAATGAAAGAAAATACGAATACAAATATAAAAGAAAGAAAATAAAATAAATAAATTTTAGCGACCATACGTAAGACCATAGATCGTAAGAGGAATATTGTAACAAAAATTTAGTTTAAATATTGGCGCGTGAGGTGTTTAATTAATTGGGACACACCGATTGTTGATTTCATGACCGACGTTTCATAATTGTTAACGTTAAGGGATCAATAATCGCAGTTCCGGTTTTTGGAGACGAATGGGCTCGAACGTATGATCGTCCTAATCGGTTTCAAAATCAGTCTTAAGCTATCCGTTCGAAAGGACAGACGTGTTGCTTTACAATTAATTCTAGTTAGACTAAGCGATATTGCATAACGAAAGTAAATCGTCGGCCATCGGCTTTTTAACGTATAGAAAGTGCAAAAGAAAAAGTGTCTTTGTAATCCAGTAGTGATCGATACTCTTCAAGACTAATTATTTCGGACAATTCTAATGTACGGACGAATTTATTTTTGATGAAGAAGTGTGATGAAAAAGGACTGTGACGCCATCATTTTTTTTTATTTCGTTCTTTGGCGAAAGTGATTAAATCCGAGAGCATTTCCATATGAAAGTGTTTTCCCTGAATTCAATTCCCATAAAGACAACTGTGAGTTCCTGATTAATTTGAGTTAACCGCATGGACCCGATTATCTGCCTGCCCCTGCCCACACGTGGTTGCCCGTTGGCTACATCAATTCCACATCTCAAAGGTACCCAACGTTATCTATTATTTATTTAATGCGCATTAAATCTTTGAAGTGAAAAGTGAAACATTCGGCCGCAATAGTTTTAAGAATGCAAATTTAGGTTAAGGTTGCCAATTATAGTTTAAGGAATGCAAATTTAGATTAAGGTTGCCAAGTAGGTTAAGAGAGCTAGCTTTAGTTTCAAGTCGATTAATTAGTTCATTGAAATTTAGATAAAATAAAAAAAAGTTATTTCGGTCGCTAATACCTGGTTTGTGACATTCATTCGACCTTGTCCTTTCCCTATAACGACCCTTTTTGCCGAATGACCTTTTTTTCCCTAAGATCTATTAAGGATCGTTCTTGCGCCGCAAGAAGTTTCTTTTGATCGGCTGGAAAATTTCAAAGGCTAACGCCTCAGTTAAGGTGTTATATAGACAACTTTACATTATAAATAATAATTCAATTCAAATAAAAACGAAAAATTCAAAAAAAATCTCATTTGCGCGAATACGAAAATCACTCACAATAATTTATTATTTTGATCTACAATCAAATTATATTCGAATTGATTTTTAGTCCAGGAAATCAATTCAAACATATTCACCTCTGCTTTGAATTGAATTTGTTGAAAGAACTGCGCCGTGACTGTCTAAAATTTGTTTAAGAAAAGAGTCGCGCTAACGTAAATTTTTCTTTTAAATGTGAATTGGAGTAATAATCTTGTAGTTCCTGACGAATCGGTTGTGGGTGAGTTATATTAGATAAGATCGGATACGGATAGTTATTTTAGCCAAGTAGTAAATGCGGTTTAACTAGTTTTGATTTTATTCTCAAATCATATCGGAAAATTTACAGTGACAACAGGCAAAAATTAATTGATCCGACCCAATCGGCATTTATTGGGGCCAGTTATTTGGATTACGTTTTACCAATACCTTAAAATCGGTCACAAAGGCCTGAATTTTGTTTTTGAATTTCTCGATCGTTTCCTCTTCTTCTTCCTGTTTCTTTTCCTTTTGTTTCTTTTCCTTTTCGAATTTTCTCATCATCGCCACTAGCGGAAAATTTGGTTAGCTCGTCTCAGGCTCATTTTAAAGTATTCTCACCTGCGAAACAACGCAAGGTAATGGTACCCTTGAATTGAACCTTCTTTCCTCGGGCGTTGAATGCAAGGGTGTTAACAAAAAAATCTGGACTAAAAACTCTGGCGAGTAAACATTTTAAAAAATTGGTTTCGTCTGGTGACTTTATTGCAACTGCTGCTGTGGAAATCTTTATAAAGAAAAGATCAGGCTCATTTCTGGCTTCTAACCGAGATACTTCAAAACGAAAATTGTATTGAAATAGAGACGGATTTTTTTGAAAGTGGACCAGGCGTTTCATTTTAATATTCTTTTTTTGACTAGGGAACTTCCACCAAAAGTCGAAAAAGGGTGTTTTTTATACGTGATGTACTGCCGCTCCGCTTCAGGCTATGGACATGTGTGTGGGCTCATTGGATAGGTATTGTCATGGAGATACGGGGCAAGCACAGATATCTTACATGTCCTGTACCGTTGTTCGAAAATAACGAAAATATTGTGTCAGTCAAAGGATGTAAATTTTGATGAATTTCAAAAGGTGATATCTCGCACCTTGCGAATGTTTATGGTTAGATTTAAAAAATGAATAATATCTTGAATAGTGTCAGGCCCGTGAACACTATTCACAAAGTATCCTGAACCTGTCACTTCTATAGCAAGTGAGGTATCATTGTAAAGCTAGGTTAAGTTTCTATCAGGGCATCCACTAATCTAAAAATAAACATTCGCCAGGTGCTAGATATCACCTTTTGAAGTTCATCAAAATTTTCAACCTTTGACTGAAACAGTATTTTTGTCATTTTCGAAGAATGGTGCACAACATGTAAGATGTTTTTGCATGCCCCGTGTCTCCTGGACAATACCTATCCAATGAACCCCCACACATAGCCTGTAGCGGCAGTAAATCACGTACAAAAAACACCCTTTTTCGACTTTTGGTGGAAGTTCCCTAGCCAATAAAAGAATATTAAAAAGAAACCAAGGGCTATCTGGGCATGTAAACAAAGAGTCGCTAAAAAATAACTCCGACGGAGCCTGGTCCACTTTCAAAAAAATCCCTCAGTATATTTACCAGATCATCCTGCAGCGTTTCATCGAAAATGAGCTGCCTTTCTAAATTAAAGAAGTCGTCCTTTTCACGAACGACTTGAAGCCATGGCAGTAGGTCCAATAAAATATTGTTATCTACTTTAGCTGCAGCCTGGTTGACCTCAACCGCGTGACCTGTCTCCCTAACTTCATGCTCGGCAATAGTCATTGTCCCTATGTCTGAAACGCTTATCATAGCCTGGACCGCCGCATCTTTGACCCAAACGACATTTTGTGCATCAGCGAACACAGTTTCTGTTTCACTGTCAATCGAAACGTGCACCGCTTTGCTTGCTTCATTTTCCAAAGACACTTCCGCTTCCATGTCAGTCTCTGAAACCGTATTGTCGACCATAGTCTGTGTCTGTGTTCCAGTGTCAACCAAAACGTGCATCGTTTTCTTAACAAAGTTGTCCATTGACACTTGAACTCCCATGTCGGTCCCCGAAACTGCATCGTCGACCATAGTCTGAGTTCCAGTGTCAATCGAAACTTTGTTTACGAAATTGTCCATGCACACTTGCACTGCCGTGTCAGTAACAAAAAAATCTTCGGGCAAAAGCATCCTGCCATTCACCCCAGCTTTTAGACTAAAAAAACATTGTCATTTAGTCACCTATATGTTTCAGGGTTGAAGAAATTTCATATTACATGTTGACTTCATTCTTTAGCATCGTATTTTCTTCCTCAAGCCTTTCATTCTTTTTAATAATTTCCTCAATTGCCCTGTTTGACATGCGATCAATTTTCTTCGGACGAAGATAATGCTTTTTGGGGTTTGTATTGGAATTGGGATTTTCATTTGCATTTGGCTTCGGATTTGGATTTGCAACCGGTAGATTATTCGACTTTGAAAAAGTCATATTAGATACTGGTCGAATGTGGTTTGCCATGCTCTAAATAGAACAAAAAATCGTTTACACTGTGATAAAATGATACATTGGTATAGGTAAATAATTAGCCAATCATTGGAAAGGTCAGTTATCAGGGCTGGATAACCCATGGGCTAAGTGGGCTAAGCCCAGGGCGCTAGAGTAGTTAAGGGCGCTGAGAAGTGAGCAACAGAACGTTTTGACAAAAGATAATTTAAAAAAAATTTCGCTCTGTCCACTCGTGATCATTTACTTCCTAGTTAATGTCATCAGCCCAGGTCGCTGGAATTGTTAATCCGGCTTTGTCGGTTAATAAGTACATTTCGACCGTCGACCGAAGCACGTAAAAAGTTTAAACATACATTAGAAACGCTTTGCTCATTCGCTTTAAGCTTTTTGGCTTCAGGGCATATAAACAAAAACTCTAGTTTCGATGGTTCTTGCAAAGCTCGTTTCATTTTTGTAAATAAACACAAGAAATAAATGAAAAATGGATTATAAAACTTCACAAAAGTATATGACTGACGTGTGTAAATTCAGTAGAGCTAAGTTATCGCGATTATAATTTAAATTATTAACACTTAAAAAATCGAAAATTTCCAGTTAATTTCCAGCAAAAAAGACCGAAAATTGTCGTGGAAGTATGCAACTTACCGGGCGGTGAAATGAAAATTTTCTTTTTGAATGTTGAGGGATAATTGATATTTAGTTTTGGGATAGACGCAACTTAACGAATGAATCCACAATAGCTATGTTTAGGTTAGATTTGAAATACAGGCCTGCTAGCGAAAATGTTAACGGATATGCTATTGTTATATGGGCATTATTCAAATGACACGGTTCAAATAATGTCACTATTTCGTGACGTTTTTACGGATGATGATGAAGCCGATACAGTTCGGGACCCTCTCGTGCACCAATTTTTCGTTAAAAGTTCATTGAATGACCATCGAGAAAATTCACCAATGGTCTGAACGCACTACATGAACTGGCCCCGGGTGCAGTGACCTAACGTGTTTGACCTACTATCGGTTTTTCTTTGACGTGGAGAGCAAAATAATTTTGTCTAATTTTTATTACTTCTTTCCGAAATAATTGTTTGTGACAAAGATGAAAACGAAATGAAATGTTCTTACTGTACCATACGAAATAATAATAAAGTGCATGTTGCCAAGAACCCACGAACTGTTGCGAACAGTAACAAACTATAAAGAAAATTCCGTACTATTACCAACAGTATTGAACAGTTTGTTACTTTCCATGCAATATGGAATTGTTTGCTACTGTTCTAAACAGTATGAAACTGTTCAATACTGTTGGTAATAGTACTGTTCGAAAGAGTTTGGAATTGTTCTTTACGCTTAAGAACATTTACAAACAATTTAATACTGATCCGAATAGTAAGAAACAGTTCCATATTCGGAACAGTAACAAACACCTCTATACTGTTTGCAGTTAATTAATTACTAATTAAACAGTTCCCTATTATTAAACGTTGAAACGTTTAAATTTATATAATAATCTTGCACCTTTGTATCTGGAATGTAGCTCCTTAGAATTGTATAGAAACTGGAGCTAAGCGGATCATTGTTAAAGATTTTTTTAAATGAAAATTAATGAAATGAAATGAACTACTAAAACCACTTTAAGCCATCTTCACACACGCCCGGTCATTCCAGTATCTATGTGACAGACCCGCCAGGAACCCACAATCTTACAATATCTTTGTAGTCCTATTCTTAACATGTACCCAAATGAAACTTTACGAAAGCTATCAACCAGAGGCGATAGCGAATTATATTATTATATTACATGTTTAACCTGTCACATACGGCTATTCATCTGTATCGGCTTCATCATCATCCGTAATAACGTCACGAAATAGTGACATTATTTGACAAAAATAATGACAAGTTCTCTATGAATTAAAATGCATTTGAACAAAATTGAAGTACAAAAATATTTTGATCGATGGACGTAATAGACCCGATAATAATATTGGTCATTGGTCAATATTGCCATCTGTTACAGGTTAAGGTCAAGTTTCCTCGGACTTCCCACGAAACTTTGAAACAAAAATTCTAAGTACTGAAATATTATTGATAATTATTGATATTATTGAGCAAATTCGCCGCTGTATTAGGAAAACATATTTTTGTTTGCTGAACTCTTAATTATATGACATTTCGTGTTCCATTATAATCACTAATAATTTTATAATTTTATAATAAGTTAAAACCGTGGAACCCATTCGAGTGAAAGGTAATAGATGGACTTGGTTTGTTTGCTTCATTTTTAAATAGTTTCAAATAGTTTGCTACAATTTCAAATAGTTTGCTACAGTTTCAAATAGTTTCAAGTTGTTTGCTACAGTTTTAAATAGTTTGCTACAGTTTCAAATAGTTTCAAATTGTTTGCTACAGATTTAGATAGTTTTCAATTTTTTGCTAAAATTTTAAATAGTTTCAAATTGTTTGCTACAGTCTCAAATAGTTTCAAATTGTTTGCTACAGTTTTAAATAGTTTCAAATTGTTTGCTGCAGTTTTAAATAGTTTCAAATTGTTTGCTACAGTTTCAAATTGTTTGCTACAGTTTCAAATAGTTTCAACTTGTTTGCTACAGTTTCAAATTGTTTGCTACAGTTTCAAATAGTTTGCTAGAGTTTCAAATAGTTTCAAATTGTTTGCTACAGTTTTAGATAGTTTTCAATTTTTTGCTACAGTTTTAAATAGTTTCAAATTGTTTGCTACAGTTTTAAATAGTTTCAAATAGTTTGCTACAGTTTCAAATAGTTTTGAATTGTTTTCTACAGTTTTAAATAGTTTCAAATTGTTTGTTACAGTTTTAAATAGTTTCAAATAGTTTGCTACAGTTTCAAATAGTTTTTAATTGTTTTCTACAGTTTTAAATAGTTTAAATTGTTTGCTACAGTTTCAAATAGTTTGCTACAGTTTCAAATAGTTTCAAATTGTTTGCTACAGTTTCAAATAGTTTGCTACAGTTTCAAATAGTTTCAAATTGTTTGCTACAGTTTCAAATAGTTTGCTACAGTTTCAAATAGTTTCAAATTGTTTGCTACAGTCTTAGATAGTTTTCAATTTTTTGCTACAGTTTTAAATAGTTTCAAATAGTTTGCTACAGTTTCAAATAGTTTTGAATTGTTTCCTACAGTTTTAAATAATTTAAATTGTTTGCTACAGTTTCAAATAGTTTTCTACAGTTTCAAATAGTTTCAAATTGTTTGCTAAAGTCTTAGATAGTTTTCAATTTTTTGCTACAGTTTTAAATAGTTTCAAATAGTTTGCTACAGTTTCAAATAGTTTTGAATTGTTTCCTACAGTTTTAAATAGTTTAAATTGTTTGCTACAGTTTCAAATAGTTTTCTACAGTTTCAAATAGTTTCAAATTTTTTGCTACAGTTTCAAATAGTTTCAAATTGTTTGCTACAGTTTCAAATAGTTTTCTACAGTTTCAAATAGTTTCAAATTGTTTGCTACAGTCTTAGATAGTTTTTAATTTTTTGCTACAGTTTTAAATAGTTTGCTACAGTTTCAAATAGTTTTCTACAGTTTCAAATAGTTTCAAATTGTTTGCTACAGTTTCAAATAGTTTGCTACAGTTTCAAATAGTTTGCTACAGTTTCAAATAGTTTTCTACAGTTTCAAATAGTTTCAAATTGTTTGCTACAGTTTCAAATAGTTTGCTACAGTTTCAAATAGTTTCAAATTGTTTGCTACAGTTTCAAATAGTTTGCTACAGTTTCAAATAGTTTCAAATTGTTTGCTACAGTTTTAAATAGTTTTGAATTGTTTTCTACAGTTTTAAATAGTTTAAATTGTTTGCTACAGTTTCAAATAGTTTCAAATTGTTTGCTGCAGTTTTAGATAGTTTTCAATTTTTTGCTACAGTTTTAAATAGTTTCAAATTGTTTGTTACAGTTTTAAATAGTTTCAAATAGTTTGCTACAGTTTCAAATAGTTTTGAATTGTTTTCTACAGTTTTAAATAGTTTAAATTGTTTGCTACAGTTTCAAATAGTTTGCTACAGTTTCAAATTGTTTGCTACAGTTTCAAATTGTTTGCTAGAGTTTTAAATAGTTTGCTACAGTTTTAAATAGTTTCAATTTGTTTGCTACAGTCTCAAATAGTTTCAAATTGTTTGCTACAGTTTCAAATTGTTTGCTACAGTTTTAAATAGTTTCAATTTGTTTGCTACAGTCTCAAATAGTTTCAAATTGTTTGCTACAGTTTCAAATTGTTTGTTGGAGTTTTAAATAGTTTCAACTTATTTGCTACAGTTTTAAATAGTTTGCTACAGTTTCAAATTGTTTGCTACAGTTTCAAATTGTTTGCTAGAGTTTTAAATAGTTTGCTACAGTTTTAAATAGTTTTAATTTGCTTGCTACAGTCTCAAATAGTTTCAAATTGTTTGCTACAGTTTCAAATTGTTTGCTACAGTTTCAAATTGTTTGCTAGAGTTTTAAATAGTTTCAACTTGTTTGCTACAGTTTCAAATTGTTTGCTACAGTTTCAAATTGTTTGCTACAGTTTCAAATTGTTTGCAACAATTTCAAATTGTTTGCTAGAGTTTTAAATAGTTTCAAATTGTTTGCAACAGTTTCAAATTGTTTGCTACAGTTTCAAATTGTTTGCTACAGTTTCAAATTGTTTGCAACAGTTTCAAATTGTTTGCTACAGTTTCAAATTGTTTGCAACAGTTTCAAATTGTTTGCTAGAGTTTTAAATAGTTTCAACTTGTTTGCTACAGTTTCAAATTGTTTGCAACAATTTCAAATTGTTTGCTACAGTTTCAAATTGTTTGCTAGAGTTTTAAATAGTTTCAACTTGTTTGCTACAGTTTCAAATTGTTTGCTACAGTTTCAAATAGTTTGCTACAGTTTCAAATAGTTTTGAATTGTTTTCTACAGTTTTAAATAGTTTAAATTGTTTGCTACAGTTTCAAATTGTTTGCTACAGTTTCAAATTGTTTGCTAGAGTTTTAAATAGTTTCAACTTGTTTGCTACAGTTTCAAATTGTTTGCTACAGTTTCAAATAGTTTGCTACAGTTTCAAATAGTTTTGAATTGTTTTCTACAGTTTTAAATAGTTTAAATTGTTTGCTACAGTTTCAAATAGTTTGCTACAGTTTCAAATTGTTTGCTACAGTTTCAAATTGTTTGCTAGAGTTTTAAATAGTTTGCTACAGTTTTAAATAGTTTCAATTTGTTTGCTACAGTCTCAAATAGTTTCAAATTGTTTGCTACAGTTTCAAATTGTTTGTTGGAGTTTTAAATAGTTTCAACTTATTTGCTACAGTTTTAAATAGTTTGCTACAGTTTCAAATTGTTTGCTACAGTTTCAAATTGTTTGCTAGAGTTTTAAATAGTTTGCTACAGTTTTAAATAGTTTTAATTTGCTTGCTACAGTCTCAAATAGTTTCAAATTGTTTGCTACAGTTTCAAATTGTTTGCTACAGTTTCAAATTGTTTGCTAGAGTTTTAAATAGTTTCAACTTGTTTGCTACAGTTTCAAATTGTTTGCTACAGTTTCAAATTGTTTGCTACAGTTTCAAATTGTTTGCAACAATTTCAAATTGTTTGCTAGAGTTTTAAATAGTTTCAAATTGTTTGCAACAGTTTCAAATTGTTTGCTACAGTTTCAAATTGTTTGCTACAGTTTCAAATTGTTTGCAACAGTTTCAAATTGTTTGCTACAGTTTCAAATTGTTTGCAACAGTTTCAAATTGTTTGCTAGAGTTTTAAATAGTTTCAACTTGTTTGCTACAGTTTCAAATTGTTTGCAACAATTTCAAATTGTTTGCTATAGTTTCAAATTGTTTGCTACAGTTTCAAATTGTTTGCTACAGTTTCAAATTGTTTGCTACAGTTTCAAATTGTTTGCAACAGTTTCAAATTGTTTGCTACAGTTTCAAATTGTTTGCAACAGTTTCAAATTGTTTGCTACAGTTTCAAATTGTTTGCTACAGTTTCAAATTGTTTTCTACAGTTTCAAATTGTTTGCTACAGTTTTAAATTGTTTGCTACAGTTTCAAATTGTTTGCTACAGTTTCAAATTGTTTGCAACAGTTTCAAATTGTTTGCTTCAGTTTCAAATTGTTTGCTAGAGTTTTAAATAGTTTTAAATTGTTTGCAACAGTTTCAAATTGTTTGCTACAGTTTCAAATTGTTTGCAACAGTTTCAAATTGTTTGCAACAGTTTCAAATTGTTTGCAACAGTTTCAAATTGTTTGCTACAGTTTCAAATTGTTTGCAACAGTTTCAAATTGTTTGCTACAGTTTCAAATTGTTTGCTACAGTTTCAAATTGTTTGCAACAGTTTCAAATTGTTTGCTAGAGTTTTAAATTGTTTGCTAGAGTTTTAAATAGTTTCAACTTGTTTGCTACAGTTTTAAATAGTTTGCTACAGTTTCAAATTGTTTGCAACAGTTTCAAATTGTTTTCTACAGTTTCAAATTGTTTGCTACAGTTTTAAATAGTTTGCTACAGTTTCAAATTGTTTGCAACAGTTTCAAATTGTTTTCTACAGTTTCAAATTGTTTGCTACAGTTTTAAATTGTTTGCTACAGTTTCAAATTGTTTGCAACAGTTTCAAATTGCTTTCTACAGTTTCAAATTGTTTGCTACAGTTTTAAATAGTTTGCTACAGTTTTAAATAGTTTGCTACAGTTTCAAATTGTTTGCAACAGTTTCAAATTGTTTGCTAAAGTTTCAAATTGTTTGCAACAGTTTCAAATTGTTTGCTCCAGTTTCAAATTGTTTGCTAGAGTTTTAAATAGTTTCAAATTGTTTGCAACAGTTTCAAATTGTTTGCTACAGTTTTAAATTGTTTGCAACAGTTTCAAATTGTTTGCAACAGTTTCAAATTGTTTGCTACAGTTTCAAATTGTTTGCAACAGTTTCAAACTGTTTGCTACAGTTTCAAATTGTTTGCTACAACTTCAAATTGTTTGCAACAGTTTCAAATTGTTTGCTACAGTTTCAAATTGTTTGCTACAGTTTCAAATTGTTTGCAAAAGTTTCAAATTGTTTGCTACAGTTTCAAATTGTTTGCTAGAGTTTTAAATAGTTTCAACTTGTTTGCTACAGTTTCAAATTGTTTGCTACAGTTTCAAATTGTTTGCTAGAGTTTTAAATAGTTTCAACCTTGGTTTCAAATTGTTTGCTACATTTTCAAATAGTTTCAAATAGTTTGCTACAATTTCAAATAGTTTTAAATTGTTTGCTACAGTTTTAGATAGTTTTAAATATTTTGCTACAGTTTTAAATAGTTTCAAGTTGTTGGCTACAATTTCAAATAGTATTTAATTGTTTGCTACAGTTTCAAATAGTTTCGAGAATAGTTTTAATTTTTGCTCGTAGCATTCTGTGATCACTACCAGTCGTTACACGTTGTTTAGGACAGGGACGTTCTTAACGGTCGACTTGCAGTGCGTTATGTTTTAATCAATCCAAAGCACCTAGTAGGGTAATAGAGGTTTTACCACGTCAAGTAGAGTAGTAATTTGATACCAATAATACCATTAGCAGACTTAATGGTAATTTTGCAATGACATTATGAAAAAAAGGTATGGAAATATTCGCATATTTCGATTAAAGTACTACTCTATTTTTTTCTACTACCCTGCTAGGGGCTTTGATCAATCTCATTTTCCGTTACACCATCTGAACTGGCCCAAATCCATTTCCGTTGAGGATTTCCAGTAAAAAATGAATTCATTGCGAACAATTTGTGTTGTTGTAGGAAATTTAGTAAAGTATCTCCACGTTCATTTCTTCTGTCGTAGCTAAAACTGCCAATAAAGGCTTCGGAATCTTCTCCTCGTTTTCCCAGCTTCGCATTGAAATCACCGATTAAATACTGGTAGTGTGATGGGTTTTCGTCCAGAGCTTTTTCAAAATAAAATTGTTCTACTTCTTCATCGTCATGTGTGGATGTGGGTGCCTAGGCCTGAATTGCTTTCACAGTGTATCATTTGTTGATCTTCAGGCATACTCTATCAGATGTACTCTTCGTGTGAGTTATGCTATTTGACCATCGTTTATGTATGAATAATCCGACACCGTGCATCAGCATCTGACTGTCACTTCCTTGGTAGAAGAATGTATGTCCTGATTCCAGTTTAAGACATTCTTCTCCAGGTTTCCTCACTTCACTAACTCAGAAAGAAATATGCTGTATGTGGTATCGTTAGAAAGGTTGAGACTCAAGCTAACGGATACTATAAATTTTCTGTCGAAACTATGCGAAAAATCTAAGTTTTGTTAGTGGAACTGTTTCACGGGGGTCCAAAAATGCATGCACAAATGGATTATCTCAAAAACTCTCGCACAAGCGATTTTCATTTCTATCAAAAATGATCGGGGCCTAGCCCTCTACTACACTTTATAAACAGCAATAACATGTTGTGTACAACCACTTTCCACTAAAATTTATTTCAAGCTCACCGTGCTACCTTTCGAATAACAAATTAAGCTCATACCATAAGTTCTCTGAATAGACCTATCGGTTCTATAGTTTCAGGAATTTTGACAGATGTGATGCCTCTTTTGTATATGTTGTTTAGCTCTTGGTGTCGAATATGTCTACCAGCACTGTATATTAATTCCAGGGACTGTTTCTCTGAGATTTACTTTACTATTGGATAATGTGGTGAATGTAGTTCGATAATTTCGTATGTATTTCAAATTCTTTGAGTGCATATATAAACAACCATTGACTCGCTACTTGTAAAATTAAAAAAGCCACCGTCGGTTTTGATTTGTTGTAACAAAGTGTCAAGTTTCGAAGTTTATTATCTCGTAAATATACTCACACTGCATTCTTATGGAAGATATTAATTGTCTCTAATATACATTCAATCAGATAAATAAAACAATTTTCAGGTATAGTTTAAATTCTACACAGCCTGTGAAAACTGATTACTCGACCATTTTTCTGTATCAAAATTTACAGATCAATATGAATCTACCGTGTTTCGTTTGTCCAATTCAATTCGACGACATTAATAAGTTGTGCAAACACATACAAAACGTTCATAAAATCAGAGGTCCAAACAGTTACCAATGCAAATTATGCAATAAAATTTTGGACACATTGGACACATTTAAGCGCCATTTGGAGAGATGTTTGAAAAAGACACGAAATCATCAACAAACAAATCAAGTGCGTTTCAGTAGATAGTTGCTAATCGAACCGATCAAATTAATATTCCACAACTGCATGAGGTAGCGGTATCTACTATAACAATATCATTTTCCTTCAGAGTTAAGACCAACCCGTTGATACGTCGTTGCTTAGATTTTTATCTTCTAGAAAAGCCTTTGAGAGTAACAAAAGGCTAAAGTGATATAAATCCACGATAGTTATGATGCACAATTTTTTTATCAATTAATATGCGACTCTCCCTCATTACAATAAAATGGGAAATTGAGTTACTTTCTTATATTATCACAACGGTCTCTATATATTTGTGCTATTCAGACGAAAATTTTTGGAAACCATTCAAAAAGTGCGAACGCTAATAAAGACGGTTTGTAGACACTCCTTCACCCCTGCGCGCTAAAAAAAATTGAATGACTCCTTACTAAGGAGTCCTTAGATGTGTACAATATTACGCTACACATCGTGTACCTAAAAATCCATTTATCACCGAGTTACATACAACGTTTTTCTCAATAATGGCAACGAAAGTTTCACATTTCGTCACTAAGTTGAAAATTAGTATTAAACTTCTACCGGAAATACAGTTAAAAACGACAGATACAAGCTCACACATTAACACTATTGATAATTTACTTAAGGCGAGTGAGTACACAGTTCCTGAAAAATGGTTGAAAAATTACTGAAAAATTGCATACTGGTCCACTGGCTAAAAATGTGTGGAATTACAGTCCAATCTTACCAGTGTATACTTTAATGGAATACAAATACTGCGCTATTGGTAACTTCGGAGAAATATAATTACCAATGGCGCAGCATTTGTATTCTATTAAAGTATACACTGGTAAGATTGGACTGTAATTCCACACATTTTTTAAACATTTTTCAGCCAGTGTGCAATTTTTCGTATGCAATTTTTCAGTAATTTTTCAACCATTTTTCAGGAACTGTGTACTCATCTTTACAAATTCGTTATTTAAAGTGATTCTTTGTTCTCAGGAAACGAACAATGATACAAATAAATCAACAAATGAATCAATAAATTCTGGTGTAAATCTTGGCCAGTTCCAAGAATCGATTCAAGAATCTGCACTGCAATTTGCCCTCAAACTAAGCAGTAAAATGGCTATTCCCCGGAATTTTGTTTTTGAAATAATCGAGGATATCAAAGACCACATTCTTTCGGATATTAATAAAGGAATTGAAAATGTGTTCGGGCCACTGCTTTCGAAAATCGACGAAAAAAATGTAGCTGAAACGTTCGGACAAATATGCAGCAGTGCTTTTTGTAATGTCGAAACCGAACACAAATTGGACTCGAATCTGGAAAAAGCAGATTTGATATCTCCACTAAGAAAATTTCCTATTGGCGCCATGTTTAAACAAAGTGAAGTTTCTGAAGAAAGGTAGTTGCAACATTAGTTGTCGTACTTTACATTTTACAAGGCAGGAGAGATATAATGGACTTAATATTATTTTTCGCTTCTAGTGATGTCGAAGAAGACAATCAGCAAAGTTCTGATCAAGCTACATTTGGTGCTTCTCAAGAGAGGTATTTATTAGTAGATTTTACCCTTTATTCAACCTTTGCGCCTTTTAATTTTCGCTAAAAATTCTTTAATTGGCGCCGTTTCAATAAGATCTTATCGCCAGCTGTCTATGCGACATGCCCATGGGTATGCGCATCATAGGCTTCAAATTTCAAAAACATGGGCAGCTCATGGGCATTTTGATGAAACGTGGGCGCCCTTTAAATATAATAAATTTTCGTGAAACTTACAAACGATTTTTGTAAGCAATGTTTGTGGGCTGGGCATTGATTATGGGCATTTATTTCTTGGGCAGTGGACAGGGCATCTATTCTAGCTTGACTGGGCACCAAAATTTGGTGTGCCCACTCATCTTTAATCGTTCTAATCTGCCTTGGAAAAACCCACGAAGTGGTCAATAATAAAATTAAATTCAAACAAATTATAAAATTACTTCGAATGAATTTGCTAGGAAAATGATTGAGAAATTTTAATGCTTGACATTTAAGAAAAACATGAGTGTTTACTAAATTGAAGATAGGTTTTTTGACGAATAATGTAAGTACGTTTGCCCAAATGTCGAAACATGAGCTACCGATATTGAAAATACGAAATGGGCGAAATTTCTTTTATCACTTAGAGCGTGACAAATCAAGTAAAAGAGAGAATTGGGAACAGATTTCGAATAGATCGATGTAAAGAAAGGATTCACTTAGTTCCGATGTTTTATTTTATTTTGTATAGGGTATTTCTCCCGGTTACGAGCACCCCCCCCCCCTGTTACGAGCCCCTAACGGAAATAATTATTGATATCGAATGAAAGGAATCATAATTATGATGCTAATCCTAATTCATTCAATTAATTGAACATTAAACATTTATTTGGCTCGAGTACAAAGCTTTAAAACAGTTTTTATTAATTACAGCAACCGATCATCCAAACACACTTTACAAAGAAAATTTTTTTCAATCAAATGTCTAGATGTCAGAAATCGGTCTAGTTACGAGCACCCGGTTACGAGCCCTTTCTTGTTTACATGTTAATGTGAATTTTTCTTTCGCTTTTTTAGCTAAATTAATCGAAAATACGTTCATTATCATCGTAACTACTAAAAAACAATAAAAAATAATTACCAAAATTGTAACTGACCGACGAAAAATCAATAAATTCATCAAGGGGCTCGTAATGGGGGGGCTCGTAACTTTCACGGGGGCTCGTAAATGGAATTTTGACATGCCATCACTTTATTGAAAAATTTATTAAACGAAGTGAAAATAAACATAATTTTGTGAATTTCTACGTGTTCATTGAAGAACAACCTCTTAATATCATGTAAACTTCAGTTATTTCATGTTTTGGATGCAAAACCGCAATAGGAAATCTAAAAAAAAAATCCTTAATGGTGCTCGTAACCGGGAGAAATACCCTACTGTACGGCATTGTTTAAATTTCCATTAAACACAATGGGAAAGAATGAGACACACGCATATTGTTTTTAACGTACATCGGCAAACACGTATAAATGTTTACGAAAAAAGCTCTCTTTGCATCTGTCTATTATTAATCATTATAGAGTGCGAAGAAAAGCACATCAGAACGATGTGTAAACACATACTCAACAGACCTGTAAACAAGTCAAATGCTTGAGTAGTTTGATTCTTCTACAGACACGATGTGCAATGTCTGCATTTGTTCACTTTTATGCTGCAGGGACACAATAGAAAAAAATAGTTTTGCGTTAAATTTTGCAATTTTTTATATGGGATTATGCGGGGACGAAGTTGTTCGAAATGTTTTCGAAATTCGAGCTGGAACACTCAATAACCAAAACATTTCTGTCTTTTTCTAACATCTTTGAAATTCTATCTTTAAAGGTGCTTTCAGTCTCAAAAAAAAAATTCATCCGTTTAGAAGAAAAATTCATCCGTTTACAACAAATGTTCATCCGTTTACGTAAACTCCGCCTACATTCTATTGTTTGAGCACATCTGTCAAGTACACGGATGAACTAAACGGACGACTATGAATCGGGCTTAAATCGATTTATAAGGCGTTTAAATAAGTGCGTTTCGAACATGTTCGCACAAAAAAGTCGCTGTACGGATGCGTTGTTATTCTCAAACTATACTTAAGGTAATGTCATTCAGACGCGCGCGGCCTAGGACATTAGTTCAATACTAATGACACCTTTTTTATGGTTGAGAGCAGCACAATTACTTTTCCAACTCTATTATAACGAACTAACGATAGAGCGTAGATGTTATGGATTTTCCAATGAAATAGAGACAAACCGTCTGGGAATTTTTATAAACCCACGACGAACCTGACTCGAAATGAATTTTTAAAGCAGGTAAAAATAAATCGGGTAGTTTTAGAGACAATTTTGACGGTTCAATTAACGATGTTTCTAATATGTCTCGTTTAAATTTAAATTTTAACGATTAACAGTTAACAGCCAAAAATTATATGTAAAAAGTTTCAGCTGTACTAACATCAACCTGATATTGAAATATGAAAATTTTATAGCTCAACTGGAAGTGATATGGAAGCAGAGCGAATAATCGACGATGTAGATATGTCTGAATACGATTCTGACTCACGATTCGATAGTTTCGATGAAAGGTATGTTCTTCAGTAGTAATCAATATCTCGACAATAAATAATCTGGCCGTTTTTATATGATTTCGAGAACTGCTGGTTCGGAATTGCGCTTAGTGGGCAAAACTGCTGTTGAAACAAAGAATTTTTAAGAGTTGAAACATCATTCTTTAGATGAAAATCATCTATTTATCAATTTAAGCACTAAAGTTGTTCTAATTCTCGCATAAAAATTCGTTTTACCGGTTTACTCAAAAATTGCATTTTTTTTTCAATTTGCTGAAGTTTTCTTCCTTATAACCAATGATAATCGTTAACTGCGTGATGTAACATGTGGAGTGATAAAATATATGGCTCAAACCACGAACTTTATCAAAATAACAACTTCCATGGGTGGAATTTGTGTCTTACACAGATACAAATGTAGGATTATTTTATGAAAATATGATATGTCCTGTTTCAAAAAAAAACTTAGTAGATTTCAACTTTTTGCATGATGCTAAGTCAACTTTTCCACTAAATAGCTTCAATCTTTAAGCCAACAACTTCTAATAACGTGCTTGTTTTTCTTTGTATGTCTTTACAAATTTTAACATTTGAAAAATTGTAATTTATGTCATGAGGACAAATTATTAATGGTTTCTGATATGATGTTAACGTTTCAGACAATTTTCACAGTAAATATTATTATAATAATAAAATTTCTAAAAGATTTACTATTTTGCCATTTATTTGATGACAAAAAACGAAAAAATCTGTGCGAGTACAACGTGGTTTTGGCCATATGCGATTTTACAAAAGGTGTACAAAGTCATGAGGATTAAATTTTCAACTTTCGCAGTATTAGCCGCTACAAATACACATTTCACTTTTTTATGCACCGAATTTGAAGTTTTTATTTTTTATTCGTTTCATTATTTTGTTTGTTCCACTCGTGTTTGTTCCACTCGTCCCATTTGTATTTCTCCAAACAAAATATTTGAAACGCATAGGAAAGTAAAAACTTAAAATTCGGTACGATTATAAATGAGAAAAAGTATTTCCGAACCAGAATATTTCAATAATTGTACGTAAATTTTTAGTCGAAGTCCTAGTATATATTCATATATTGATCAAAAAACTGGTTCACACCATATGTCGGAAATGTATACGGTTGATTTTAAATAATTTTATAATAGCAACAAAAAAATGTCAAATTCATCCCAAGACAACCGCGGATAGTTTGCTACCTCTTATATTTTTCCGAGGGGTAGCGACTTCAGGTTACTTCCAAATAGAGCACAGAGCTTCCAGAGGTTTCAGCGGCCGGCGAGTATGTTCGAGGAAGGTACTAGCCGGCTAGAATTTACAAATTTAAAACTCGATGAAAATTGATGTTTCTAGGCTATTTCCTCGTAGTATCGTTTTAGCACGAACAAAATCAATCATATGACGTTGTTTTACACAACTTCAAAAGTTAGTGGAAGAAATCAAAAACAAAATTTACAAAGTCTTAATCTGAACTTAACTCTAAATGATCTTCTGAAACCATCGTCCTCCGATTTTAAACTCTGTTATAACGGTTGATAGAGAGAGAGCACGGTGAGCTTGAAAATGTCCATACCTGATATGTCTGGCACATGAAATTTTTTAACTGATATTAGTAGAGGGCAGCTCCGTGATTCAGAATCACATAATATTAAAATCAAGTGTACGGCAAAATTTTCAGATAGACGAATTTTTCTTTGTTTGGGACCTAGGTCAATTTGTTTTCGCTCTAAATTTGTATTGCTGAGTTAGCCTAGAGTCTCACCTTTCCAACGATACCAAACATGCTGTTTTTCAACATGGACAAATAACTTTCATACGGACTTAAGGGCTACCTAAAATATAAAATAAGGGCTAGCTTAAGTCGGTAATATAGTTATTTGTCCATGTTAAAACACAGCTTGTGTTTGGTATCGTTAGAAAGGTGAGACTCTAGACTAACTCAGAAATACAAATTTAGAGCGAAAAAAAATTGACCTAGGTCCCAAACAAAGAAAAATTCGTTTATCTCAAAATTTTGCCGTACACTTGATTTTAATATTATGTGATTCTGAATCACGGAGCTGCCCTCTACTAATATCAGTTAAAAAATTTCATGTGCCAGACATATCAGGTATGGACATTTTCAAGCTCACCGTGAGAGGTATCAGAGACGTCTTAAAATTACCATACTAAAATTGAGCAACCAGTTTTGATTCCACATGCATCACGAAAGCTAAAACATTTACGTATGTAATGTGTATGCATTATAAAGAGATATCGCACGTGGGATGAATAACGTCGATTGGATTGTATTCAAGTAAATATAAAGTAACTTGTTTATTTTTTTTCAATGTAACAGAAAGTTTTGAAATATGAAAGCATTCGGAATAAAAAACTTTATGTATGAATTTGAAAATAGTAATTTATGTAACCGAAAGATAAATGCTTTAAAATCATTTATCATCGAGTTGCATACAACGTTTTATTCAATAAATGCGACGAAAGTTTCTCATTTCGTCACTGAACTGAGTTGCGAAAAAAAAATTTGCTGGATTTTCTATTCTAAATTGCAAGTTTTGTATAAAGGCTTCGGAATTATATTACAGAATCTCGATAAATTAACGTTTGAAATTGTTCAAACACGCAGCAAACATAAATAAATCATGCTTGCTATCGAATCGACTATTTTGATCAACTGTACATTTTCGATATATGATGAATAGAACAACTGTTCTATAGCTTAAAAATGACTTTATTTGAAATGTATACACTAAACGGGCAATTAAGATCGTTGCTCCTAAATGATCACTTTAAAAAGTAGAAAAATCTATTAACAGGATGAAGGTGTCAACTGGAACTTTAATGCCGATTCAATTTCAATTAAGAAAGTTCTTTGAGATGAAAAACGTTTTCAAGACTATTATAGAAAACACAAATAATATAGCAAACGAGAATTGTCTTAACCACTTCATAAATGGAACACTCTGGAAATCCAAATTGTCCGCATTCACAGCAGTCCAAATTGTAATCCCTTATCATTTGTATGCAGACGAGACTCAAATCAACAACGCGCTAGATTGTTCTCCTGGTCTGGAAAATTGTGTCTATTATTCTTTTCCAACAATACCAGCGCAATTCACATCCCGTTTACAAAATATATTTGTTGCAATGTTGTCAAGTGCTGCCGACACTAAGAAATTTGGCCCAGATGCTTGTTTTGGTCAATTGGTTCAGGAGTTAAATAATTTGGCTCAGCAAGGCATCAAAATCAATGTGGAGGGGGAAGAGAAAACTATTTTTTTTGTGCTCGGGCTTTTTTTGGGTGACAACGCGGCATTGAATTCAGTTCTTGGTTTTAATCCATGTTCTTCGACAGTATTTTGTAAGCACTGTCGATTAACGAAAAATGAAACGCAAAAAGCAACAACGGAAGTTGTTTCCATGATTCGAAATGAGGAAAATTATGAGGAAGATTTATTAATGGACGATGAATTTGAGACTGGAGTCAAGTGGAATAGTATTTTCAATTCAATTTTCTTGTTTCATGTTACTCACAGTGCCGGTGTGGACATAATGCACGATATAAATGAAGGCATTCTAAGATATAACATGTCCTCAATAATACGTAGCTTTACCAGCAGAAAAATCTTCAAGTTGAAAACATTAAATGATCGAAAGAGAAATTTTGTTTATGGTCACCCTGATTCTGGAAACAGGTCAGAAGTCGATTTAAAACAAAAACATCTAAAGAAAGCCAAGCTCACAATGACTGCAAGTGAAATGATGACATTTTTTCAAATATTCCCGTTTTTGGTGGGAGACCTTATTGATCCAAACGATGAAACATGGCTTTTTTATTTGAAAACAGTTGAAGTAGTAGATCTTGTCTATCAAACATCTTTCACTGAAACAGATCTGATAAAGCTTCAAAATTCGATCGCTGAAATGAACAGCAGTTATATAAAATTGTTCAACCAAACTCTGAAGCCAAAACACCATTTTCTTACGCATTATCCAAGACTGATAAGAGAATTTGGGCCTTTGCGCTACATTTCATCGATACGCTATGAAGCGAAACACCGCATTGTAAAAAAATATACAAAAAATACAGAAAGTCGTAAAAATATATCCTATTCAATTGGCCGGAAACTTCAATATGAATTCGCAAAGACTGTAACCACTGCCGAAAATTTGCAAAACATATTAATTTACAAGCATCCAAGCGTGATCACGTTATCAACACAAAGCTACTTCTTAAAAATCGAAAGTTCTGATAAATTGAACGAAATAGCACAAATCGAAATTTCTGACGTTACAAGTCTGGAACTGAATGGAATTGTATTTTCGCAAAATAGGTACATTCCTAAAAAAAGCGAGTCTGGTGAAATTACTGTTTGGAATATACTCAATATCTTAGTTGTTCCACAGCGTGAGGCATATTTGTTGTGTAGAATACATTCGAGAGCAGTTTGGTGTCCACATTATGCTTGCTTTGAGATTACCGAATTAATTTCAGATGAAACTATAATATTAGAAGATGTTGGTGATCTCTTGAAAGTGCACGTTCTACCTGTGTTCATTTATTCATTTAAGGGAAAGAAAATGTTTCGACTTAGATATTATTGAGCATTGTTAAATGTAATTACACTGTTTAATTAAAAAGAGATCGAATTGAGATCGAAATTGTTTCTATTCCGCTGACGCCGCCGACTATTTTCAGACGGCACTCATGCCTAGCACTAAAATGTGTACAGCACAAAAAAAAATCCTAGATCCATAGTACGACTCTCAATTGGGGTGTCAACCAATATAGGTTTGGTTTTCGGACTTATAATTTTGACATAAATTGTGAGTGCGTTTAAGATGAATCAGCCGAACAGACCTTACCTATTTTATACTTTCATTGGTGCTTCCACCCAAAGTATATAAACACTGAAGGGACCGCAGACGCTCAGGGAATAGCAAGAAATACGGATCCCGACTTTTGGGTGAATATAAGATTTATAATCTTGCATATGTGTTGTTTGGCGTAATAGTGTTGTCATAATTGCATTGTTCAGTATAAAATTGTCTGTGTTGAGTATTGAGCTGCGTGTTGAGTATTGAGATGTAACATAACGAAGTGAATTTTACTCGATTTTACTTGTGTCCAACGTTATGAAAATTATATACACCCGAAAGTAGGTATCCGCATGTTTTTTCTGATATGCGGTACCTTCAGCGTTTATACACTTTGGCTTCCACCCACACAAAAATCACATACCAGACGAGCCAATCTTTAGTTTTTTACATCATTAGGCTTGAAACAACGAATTTGCAGTATAAGTGTGAATTCGCTCTACGAGAGAATTATTGTCTAAATACAAAATGTTTTGATGACATACTTTATTTCTATTCGAATTTTCGTGTTTTTAGTGACTTTCAAAATGATTTATAAAAAAAGTTTTAACTTTTTTCGCAATTCCGGTCCATAATCATCACCTTTCCATGCATCCATTTAATGTCGTTTTGAAGGTATTTATTTCTCAGTGCGTTTTTGATTATTTTTTCGCACTTGGGCTTTTTCACATTTTTTTCGCACGCTACATAGCTCAGTACCTTTAAGAAAGACTAAATTTTATAAATAAAAACTTTGCACAGACCAGGATTTGAACATCCAACATCAAAATTCTTCCAAACACCAAGCAACGACCATAGCCATTCGGCTACAGAGTCACACAATTATACAGAACGTATTGTTGAAGCGTACATACTAAGCATTGACTACTTGATTTTATTTAGCGCGTCTCTATACATCACATTGCAATGTGCTTGATCGTTCAAATGAATTCATGTTTGCATGTGAATGTTTGGTAGAAATTTTGGTAATATTTTGCATTGGAAAGGTGATTATGGCCCGAAATTGCGAAAAACGTTGTATCTACCACGGTAGGTATGCCGGTATTTTTTCGCACACGACGTCTTGTCGACCTCGGCTTCGCCTCGGATCGACAATCGACATCTAGTGCGAAAAAATACCTTCATACCTACCTTGGTAGATAAATAACTATTTCGGCATATAATACGAGACAAAGTGTCTTATAATAACGTTCTCCATCGATAAAAAATAAAAAAAAAATTGTTTGGAAATTCGCACACATATTGCAATTGAGTTGTTCAAGCCGAATGAATGATGTACACAATTTTACACGCGCCCCTCCATGAAATATAGAAACAACCAAAACAAATGATGCATACATATAATGAATTTGTACACATCGTTCAAGGTTACACTTGAATGTATAGAAGAAGAATGAGAATAAAAACGAAACCGAAAATAAGGCTCGGAACAGGTCAGGTTCAGGTCAGGTCAGGTCATGAGAAAAAATACCTGAGGGAATCAGGTCAGGTTCAGGTAATTTCCAAACCTGACCTGACCTGAACCTGACCTAATATGAAAAATACCTGATCTGACCTGATCTGACCTGAATTTGATAAAAGAAAAATTTGAATATTATGGGCGTTTTCAGCCTAGATCTGAGTCAGGAAGCATTGTTTTGAAGAGAATACCAAACGATCTGATCAGCCAATATATTGTTATTGTTTTCTTCGTGATTTATTGAAGAAATAAGTCGAACATTTTAAACGGTAGAAATCATAAATATAAAAAACAATAATTCAGTATTTTCGGAAGAGGAACAAAATTTAAGAGTGCTCACCCATTGGCAAATTTCTAGTCTACATTTCTGCGCAAAAATATTCGTTTTTTGATAATTTCTCTGAACCAAAATCTTTTTTTGAAAAAGCACAACCATTAAAGCATGCAAGAATCAGTTACTTTTAAAGGAAAAATTGGTTTGTGGTTGATAACTTATCCTACTTGGCGAAACCTTTGCAAAATGTGTAAATGAGACATTTTTCAAAGGTTTCTCCAAGTGGGATAAGTTATTAACCAGAAACCAACTTTTTTTAAAGGTAACACATTTTTGCATGCTTTAATAGTTTTACTTTTTCAAAAAAAGATTTCGCTTCAGAGAAATCATCAAAAAACGAATATTTTTGCGCAGAAATGTAGGCTAGAATTTTGCCAAGGGGTGATCGCTCTTTGTACAACGATTTAACGCACATAACCGCGTGTTTAGTTTTGTGTGTGAGAGAGCATCTGGTGGGGGTAATAACGTCAACAGCTCCAAACAGTTCAACACAGGCCGATCCGGACTGAACCGCGAAAAAATCGCGGGCTATACTCGGCAAAGAGGGAAATGTTCCAGAATAGGAATTCCAGTAGTCCAAAACATTAATGTCGTTGATCTTCAAGGACAATTTACATGACGCTTGTCAGGACAAAACAATAGTTCAACAAAACAATGAAATATTGAGGCATATCATTTGACTGTAAAAATAAATCATTTAGGTGGGATGTACTGTAGTAATTGTGTAGACTTGCCTCTTAAAAGTACCCGAAATCAACATCAGACTCGTGTTTAAAATAGCCTTCATTGCTTGACTGTTTTTAAAAATGTTTTTTTTTTTCGTTTTTAATTAATAAATACTTAGCAGAATAGAACTTTTATATAATTTTGACATAATTTATAAAATTATCAGAAATGTAAAATTTTTAAAAAAAAAATCAGGTCAGGTCAGGTTTTTTCAGGTCAGGTCGAAACAGGTTAAAGATCACTTCAGGTCAGGTCAGGTCAGGTAATTAAATTTCAGGTCAGGTCAGGTTAACAGATAATTCAGGTCAGGTTTCAGGTTGACCTGACCTGTTCCGAGCCTTAACCGAAAATACGCAATATAAAGCCGAACGAGTTGATCGCTCGATGTGCATTACACTACTCGTTGATACGGAGAGTAAGCTCCACCTTCGTATTTTTCTCTCTTTGACGAATAACATAAACGAACTCCACCATATGTAAAATAGTGAAAAATACGACAAAGTTGAATATTCGTGGAACAAAAAAACCTGTGTTGGTAGTACCGAATTTGAGCTAGTTAGATGTCAAAACGTATGAGACGATGTGGCACCTAACTAGCTTAAATTCGGTACTACCAACATATAAAATTTTAGCCTATGTTTTTCTTCTACATGTCGCATATATCTCTCATTCATATATGCTATTACACAGTTGTACACATTACAGTTGTAATGGGAAAGAATGAGACACACGTATATTGTTTTTACCGTACATCGGCAAACACGCATAAATGTTTACGAAAATAGCTCTCTTTGGATCGGTCTATTATTGTTTTTTTTTTTTTAAATAATCCTTTTATTATCATCCCAATATATTTCTGTGTGGAACACTATGTTCTTCTTTACAAATTGGTGACCTCTCTCTGTCTCTCTTTTTATTTTAGAAGACTCTATATTACTCGTTTAACTAGGCAAGAAAGAAGTATTAGTATTTAGTAGGCATGACTTTTGTCATCTCTACAGTGTAAATGAAAAAAATTGACAAAATAATTCTAACACAAAACAATTTTCAATTAGTATTTAACTTATTGTAACGCAACGAATTATCGTAAAAGGAATTAACAATGTCGAACAACCCATCAATAAGCTTGGGAAATATAGTCAGTTTTACGGAGATACCTTCAACGTTTTTCGTAACATCCTCGTCGGAGCTTCAACTCGAAAAATTGCCATTACTGCAAACCATTTCCGAGGATAGTACGCCGGATATTTCACTGATAATTCCAAAGAGAAACGATGCAGGCACTCATTCGAACGATGATGATTTGTCTAAAGGATTTGCTTCCACATCTAGCACCATCGATAAATCCGCAGACGCTCTTCAAACTAGACGTGGGGCCAACGTTGATATTCAATATATGTCGGGCAAGTATTTCTTCTTAGAACGAATCCTCTTTTAATAGTTTCGTCTGTTAAATAAAAATTTAAATTGATCAGAACTACAAACTGAAACCGACAACGCTGGAAATCGTGTCATCGTTATTGAGAACAACCAGGTCACCGCCGGAGGAGTTGACCAACATGGAAAAGAACTACCAGTTTCCATAGGTATCTTATTTCGTCTATTAGCAAAAACTTCTATTTAAGAATAGTTTTACGGTAACGACCAAGTTTTGTTATTAAGAATTAGAATTCTCCAAAAAATTTTAAGAATTTACAAGCTCTGATGTTAACACTATGTTTTAACTTTTGATGAAATACTAACGTAAGCGTACGCCGTACATTCTTAACCTTTTAGAAACGGGAAGCGTATCGAGCTACATTCATCAAATCTATTACTTCTTTTGATTAAAGTGTCGTGTAAAGTTTTATAGAAAATTTAAACCATTCGTTATATAAAAGAACACCAGTCAAAGCTCATCGCTTATTTTCGTCATTGTTGTCGAATGCAGATGTAGACTATCCGTTTCTGAGAGGTTAACAACATTTCAGTTTAACCCAAATCTGCATCATGCAAACATTTTAAAAACATACATTGGCATTACTCGGTTGTCTGGCCGCCATCGTAGTATCTCAGTAGCTATGTTTTATAATTATCGTTATCGTAATTTTAAGTTAGAAATTTTTGGTAAAAACTTAATTCACATTTATAGTTAACTTAGTCGATAGGGAAATAAGCTGTATTTCAGTTGGCCATTTAAATACAGAGCTTTTATAAAATACGTAACGGAATTTATGTGAAAGTTTTCTATCTGTCAAACGATAAAAGCGTAAGCAATTGATTGAAACTATTCATCCTATTTTCGATCACTGCGAATGATATAATTTTTTCCGTACTATTAAACTTATGTGCAATGATTACAAATTCTACAAATTCATGGGTCTCAGAACTTTTCTGAGACGTGGCAGAGACAACAGAAGTTTGTAATGTGAAGACGTAGGAAACAGAAAACAATAGCGCAGGCTAAGTTGTCAAACATCGATTCTATTACCAACAACACCAATTTGATTTTCATAAAATCCATTTATTATCCGGTTTTAATCTTTTCGATTTGACGTGTGCAAGTGTATTTCGATTTGCAGCTCATTAGGAGGCATTATATCATACATTTCTGCGTTTATTATTGTATTTGACGACCTCAAATGTGTCGGAGCTTTCAATAAAAAAAAAAGATTCGCTTGTGGCAGATCGACCAGCTCTGAATCTGCCGTTTTTGCAAAGTTAGGCAAATAGACTAGAAGTTAAGGACCAACGTTTACAACTTAATTTTTGACTTTACTCATTCGTAAACTTATTGTACAACGTGCTATAAGGGGAGCTTTATTCCTTATTGACTAACAACTAAAGCTCCCCTTAAAGCGCGTTTAACAATAAGTTTGTGAATGAGAAAAAACAAAAACTAAGTTGTAAACGTTGGTCGTTAACTTCTACACTAAAACTGATTACTTATCTCAGAGCTGACCAAACTGCCACTACTTAATCAATTTTTTTTAAAGCCAACACAAACCGATCAACTTCAATAAAACAACAATAACATAATGGTAGTGAACTAGTGAGCAAATCGAGATATATTGCATAGCACCTCTGACTCTTTACCGATTTTCATTTTAATTTTAATACTTTACTAGGGTACCGAAGAATGATCCAAACGTAATATATTTTATTATTAAATAGATCGAGTAGCAAAGTTGCGAACAGTAGTTCAATCATCAAGGAATCTAATTGATATAAGAAACATTTTACTAACCGATGTTCGTGGCAAACGCATTCAAAATCACTATAACGAAAACGCGGAACTGACAGCGGGGCTGCAAAACTTGTTAATTTATCGCATCAATTACATACCTTTATGAGGGATGCACCAGCAACGATTCCATTGGATGAAATTGAAAAAATGGCTGAAGAAATATCTTTAATTTTTCCCAGTGAAGACAAGGTGAAAGTAATTATTTTCGTGGAATCAGTTTCTAATTTAAATATAGTCATTTTACTTTATTCCGAGTATGAACGAGCGTGCTCCCTCCGGTCGATTGATTACCAAATATAATTCAAAATTAAAAAAGCTTCGGCGGGAAGGACTTTTTCCTCCTTCCTCAAAGGAAACTAACAAAAGAAGAAAATTAGAAATTATGGAAGAGAAAGAATCTGATGATCATGATGGTAAATTCCTTTACACTTTCCAAGGCGTTAACGCTCTAAGCGGTATGCACGTTAATAGTACTCATGCCTCGGGACGTATTTTGAGGGATTCTTTTGAAAATCCACCTATCAAAATCGGACCCCTTTCGTTTATGATGGATATATACATGGTTTGAAAGGTCTTTGCCAGTAAACCTCAAAGAAGGCCTCACACAGTCTCCAGCGACACCTGGTTGCTGGTGGTAGGTGTCCGAAGGTCGAAAAAAGCGTGTTTTTAACCTAATTTTTTGGCCGTTATAAATGATCGTTCCAGGTGAGAGTGGGCTCGTTTGAAAGCTGAGTTCAAGTAGTTTCGGGTCATGATTAGTTTGATTCGATTCATTGATTAATGTTTGCAAAAATTTACAAGAAATTTTTTTCAAAATCTGTGTGAACTTTAGACAGGTCTGGGCTGGTACTGATGGAGCTTAATGTGAACCTAACATGCTAGTCGTAACATGCATTGTCTAAGCTTTCCATTGATACCTCGTTTGCAGTGCTGGTGATTGCCGACATAACAGAATTTTATGTTAGTACAACCGCTACTCGTAAAACTTGCCAGTAATCACCGGCACTGCAACTGATGTTCCAATAGAAAGCTTAGACAATGTATGTTACGACTAGCATGATAGGTTCACATTAAGCGTCATCAGTACCAGCCCAGACCTGTTTAAAATTCACACAGATTTTGAAAAAAATTTCTTGCAAGTTTTTGCAAACATTAATAAATGAATCTAATTAAACTAGGCATGACCCGAAAGTACTTGACCTCAGCTTTCAAACGAGCCCACTCTCACCCGGAACGATCATTTATAGCGGCCAAAAAATTAGGATAAAAAACACCCTTTTCGACCTTTGGACACCTACCACCAGCAACCAGGTGTGGCTCGAGTCTGTGTGAGGCCTGTTTTGAGGTCTACTGGCAAAGACCTTTCTAACCATGTATATATCCATCCCAGACGAAATGGGTCCGATTTTGATAGGTGGATTTTCAAAAGAATCCCTCTTTGTATTTTTGTATGAAAACTTGAAATTACCTTTTTTAAGATTTTCCGTCCATAATAGATGCGTTATCAGATCAAAAACGTAAATAACAAATGTAAAAACGATTGACAATCGTCATCGATATTTTTTTGTTATTCCGTTCGTGCAAAGATCTAAAGCGCTGCCGCAAAATTTAAAATTATTTCACAGAAGATTTGGAAGACCTCCAAAGTAAAATACACCTCTTTATAGCGCTATTATTTTGAATTTTGAACATACTAAAATTTTAACAGAATTTTAAATATTGAGCAAACTAAAGGATATATTGGTTTTGGTTGAATTTATTTTCAAACTAGTTTTCAATACTCTCTATGACATTCTTGCGGTCTCGGAGATTTAATCTTTTTCTTATTTTTAGGCATGGATAAAGCTATTTATGCAACCAATTGATAATGCTTTTTTAGTCACTTGATGTGTAATTACGTGACAATACACATCGTATGTCTAAATAATCATGTTTCATTGAGCTGTATTTTTTCATAGTAGAGGCAACAAAAGTTTTACTTTTCCGAACTCATGACGAAGTGTGAGATTTTCGTTGCCTTTTTTGAGAAAAACGTTGTATGCAACTCGGTGATAGGTGATTTTTTAGGTACACCATCACACCATGCGGCCTCGTGTGACAATCTACACATCTAGTGCCTAAAAAAGCATTTATCACTCGGTTGCATAAATTACTGAGTGTTTTGTTTAAATGTTTTGTCACTGAGTGGTAAACATACAATTTTTTTAAGATGAGCTACAAGATCGTATAAGCCGTATAATGGCTTATGACAACCGCTTAGAAGTTGATATCCGTGAGATAATCGAAGAGTGGGATATAACTTTTGAATTCCGAATGAGAAAGATACGTCGGGGTGAAAGCCATCAGGATGTTGTGCAAAACTGGCCAGTTCTTCGACATCCAGAGGCACATTGTTTGGTAATTGAAATGCTATAAAATATCTGCAAAATACACAATGTGGACAGCTGTCAGATTAGACAAATACAAGATAATATTGAGGAAATGTTTTGTGCTGGTGTTGTCCATAATGTGTGTGTTAAAATGTTATAGTGTGAGAATTATAAGATTAGACAATTTCAATCCAATTTATGTTATTCAATCAACATGTGAAATCCATGTTGTTTTACATATCGAATCTTTATTTTCTCTCAGCGTAAATTGATATTAAAAATGTGTTAATTGCTTTCATCTTTTCACGAATATAACTATTTTATATTCCTAGATTGAAATCGATTTTGAAAAAATATTTGGAAATATGTTGAATGACAAACCAAATTTGCAAGAGTCCTGGAATGTGGTTTTTTCAAAATCAAAAATTATTTTTGGCACGCTAAATAATGCCGCGTGTAGACAAATTTTATATAGTATCGATCGTTTTAATACTGCCGAGACCGCAAATGAAAAAAATGTTATTTGGTCACTCGCTCTGCACGGAGTGTTTATTCCTACGGTGAGGGGTCTAGGAAATGGTGAGATGGACAAGCCAAGCATTATGGACTCCCAAGACAGCTTCTTGCAGCTCACAACAGACGCCGACTTGTCTGGCGCTATTCAGGGTGACTGTCTTTTCTGTATTAATATTAACAATATATTTTGATATTGTGACTCTTTTTAAAGAAAGGAAAAAAATAAGACTTTCCAAGAACATAATCGAACACCCATTCATCGTCGGCATATCAACTGTAAATGAGGGAGTGACTAAAACTAATAAGAGGAAAATGTACAATAAGTTCATTTACGACATTCGAGACGTTCAAAGTATAAAAACGTTCAAAGTCGTATTCGGTACACTGCAATTCGAAAGAGAAAACTTTTTGGACGCACTGGATTTTTGCTTTAAGTTCTATAAAACGTTCAAAATTCCATTTCCCGAATCTGAAAAAACATGGCATTTTCTCGATCAATTATTTTACGGTTTGGGCAAAGAAACCTCATCTAAAATCGTTTCTGTTATTAATCAATTAAAATAAAATAAAAACTTGTTTCGTTATTTCGTCAAACTTTATTTTACTTCTCTGTAAAACTTAACAATCAATCAGTCGAATAATTCGACTCGAATTAGAAAGCATAGGTAAAAAAAGAATAACGAAATGTTTGCAAATAGCAAACAAGAAAGTGACTGCATTATTAGTTTGCTGGGGTGGAATTACGGCTGCATTTTTCTATTCTCTACTCTACCTGGTAGAGAAATATTGTGCACATTCTGTGCACAGAAAATGTACAAAATGTGTATGTAATGTACACATAATTTATGTTCACATTACATACACAAATTGAGCGTATTCTGTGCACAGAATGTGTACAATATTTCTCTACCAGGTAGGGTAGAGAATAGAAAAATGCAGCCGCAATTCCACCCCTGTACTGAGTCCAATTGGAAATTTCATTTGCGAAAGTGTTTTAAAATGCGTTTGAATTGAGTAAAGTCTCAGGTTCCAGTGCGGTTTTTAAAATCCAGTAGTAAAATGGAGTTACCACAGTTTATATGAAATAACAAACAAAAACGACTGATGTCAACTCACCATGCAGATGCGTATCCAGATTTCGCACAGTGTGTCACACATTCGATTTACACTTACAAAAACAAAAGTTGACAAGCTTAGATACTAAGATGTCACTTCTGCATGGTTCGTTGCTGATGGATCAAGATTAAAATATGGACCACGATTGATTGAGTATACACTATACACTATTAGTGTACACGATAACAAACGAACTTTTAGATAAAAAAGTGGTAAATTTACCCACTCTTTGTATTACGTTGATTTTTGGATTTTTTGGCGCCTCAACTAGTTTCTATATTTTGAGTTTCAGCAGCTTGTGAGCCACGAATTATTCAATGTCTGATTGATGAGATAAAGAAAGAAAAACTGTTATGTTCGCGTTTTTTTTTTCATTTATTATTGTCATAAAATTTCGATCGGAAACTATTCCAAATTTAGCATCACAATTTTACGACATCAAAACTTCGGAAACGAAGCTTTATTTATTCATAAATTTCTCTTCTAAAAAAACCGTGATTTTGTTGACACTTTCGGTGAATTTTTGTACACAGTCGATTAACATAACAGACCGATCTTGAAGTTCATGAAGCAGATTACGTAATTCACTTGTCGAGTCTGAAGCACCGTCGGACTTTTCGTTAGTCTTTTCGGTTAGATGATGGATCGCATCGGGAACACGCTCCTTTTCAAGGTACGTTTCGGTAGTCTTTTCAGATGAATCGATTTGATGGTCAGTTAAAACCGGCTCTTCAACGACCACTCGTGCCTTTGATTTGGCTTTGTATGTGTGCCAGACAGTTCGCCAGGTAGCCCATTCATGTTTTGGAGGACCGATCTCGTTCAATTGGATGGTCAGAGTTTTCCATGCAACAACTTTTGCTTCGTTAGACAATGATGAGGTCGGAGCATTCGCAATTAGAAGCTGAAGTTGTTTTTGCGTTCTTGGAGCGACCCGCGACTTATAATTTCGAGAACGAGACTCTGGTTTATCACAAATGTCATTTTCTTTATTTGACTCTGTGTCACTGACTCCACCATCCTCTACTATAATATCTTCGAACGAAAATTTAGAGGATACAAGCTCCATTTTACAGAGTAATTGAAATGTCATAATCGATTAATGAATCAACACAATAATCGATGTTCTTGTGCGTTCATTAACGCTATCAACGACTAAGCCGTATGTCTTCTACATGCCACTCCATCAGTCACATATGTGATCATAAAATGAAGACAGACTAAAATTAATTTTATTTGCATCGCGAAAATTTAAGCGGGGTCTATAATTTCACCTAATTGTGTTGGATTGTTGATTAAAATTCCCTAATTTCATTCACGTCACGGTCGCATGTACAGCTTATCTTATAACTAAAAGGGTGAGAAAGTGACCTCAACAAAACCAAAATATATAAACACTGAAGGTAATGCAACCCCTCAGCGGATCAGAGAAATTTCGGATCCAAACTTTCAGGTGAATTCATTTTCGTATGTTGTCTAACTTAGACTTGTGCAACATGACGGCGCTAAATCCTTCCAATTCATCACTAAATACAACTTGACGCAAACGAATGTTATATGTGTGCAACATAACGCCGCTAAATCTTTCTAAATTCACCACTAGATGCAACTTGACGCAAACCTGATCAACAACTTGAAAATTTGGAGGCTTTTTGACGTTGGGCAAATTAGTGTTCGTGCTAGAAGCAGTGCTATGTCTGAAGAAATGTTACGATTCTTTTTCTACTCAACGCAGTGTGCGTCTTGGGAGATAAATCAGAGATTTTTTTAGGCCTTTTAACTAAACTTTGAGTAAAATACGTTATTGCTTCTATTATTACTTATACAATTCAGACATTCCTGTTATTTATTAAATCGGCTTTGTAAAATTTGTTTCCGTGGACTGCGTATCGATAACACGTCTACCAACCAGAAAAATTTTGTTGTTTATCTATCCGTCAATTCAGTGTTTACAAATTCATCAAAAGCGATAGCAACGTAAGACAAATGTTTTGATCTGCAATAATCTAAAGTTTACATAACTCAGCGGAGTAATTGAGAAACCTAGTTTCAAGTTAATTTTCTTTTGATGTAAAATGATTGGTCTTAATTTGTGTTTTCTCTTTTCTCCGAACTAATAATAATGGAACTTGTTGATGAACGTGTACAATACTACAGCTGTTCGGGTTCGACCTGAAGCAAAATATTTGATATAGAAGAAGGAATAGAATAGTGAAATGGTATGTGAATTGAACATGATTCAAAAGTAGAATTGTACAAAACTTGTTCGATCTAAAATAGTGAATGAAAACGATGCGGGCGCAACATATCAGGTCAGGTATACGTTTTGTTCGGACGGAGATGATGATGGCGACAGTTGATCAATTCAGTGACACAAACAAGTATGAATACTAGTAAGTGTGAACGAAACAACTCGCTGACAAATTTCATTTTTAATTTAACAGAGCCAAATTAGTCGAATTCGGATGATGAATTGAATCGGGAACATCGTACGGCGTATTTCATGTGAAAAGTGCGAGTACCGCTTTTCATTGCGAATGCTCCGACCTCGTCATTGTCAAAAGAAGCAAAAAGTGCTGCATGGAAAACTCTGACCACACAACGAGATCGGTCCTCCAAAACATGAATGGGCCAGGGCCACCTAGCGAACTGTCGAGTGTTCGTTGAAGAGCCCGTTTTAACTGACCATTAAATTGATTCATCCGGAAAGACTACCGAAACGTACGTGGAAGAGGAGTGTGTTCCCGACCCATTATCAAACAGTGTATCCAACCGAGAAGAGTAACAAAAAGTCCGATTGTACTACAGACTCGATAAGTGAATTACATAATTCACTTCATGAACTTTAAGATGAGGACTTGTTTGGACAGACCAGCAATGGACATCAATGTGAAGCAAATTTTTTACGAAGGGAGTTCTTTGGGGTGTTAGTTCACAGGCCAATTTCAATCGGTTTGACGTTCAGCGAGACAGAATTTGTACATCTTTCCTATTCTCTTTTATAGAAAATACCAAGAGTTAATGAGAAACATTACGGATAATATGTCGATGATCAAAATCAAACGCAAAACCAATGGGGCATAGGAGTTTTGACGAATTAGACGCGGAACATTATTCTAAACAAAAAATTGTTCTACGGATGCCTCTAAAATGCACAGATTTTTTTATAAATTTTATTTAGTTTACAAAGTACGACCCTAAATCAACCCAATATTGTCAGCCGCCTAAGATGTGACTAAGGCCGTTTCCAGCCGCGATGAATATATGTATGTGTAAGGTGCCGAACATCAAGAACGACATGGGTATCGACAGTTCTGATCAATAGAATGTCTTAAAACAGCGTAAAATCAAAAATATTGGGCCGCAATTTCGTAATTTTCTTACGAGCGGCTGTACATTTTGAAGTTTAGATGAACTTATAAAAAAATTGATGCATTTTTGAGTCATACCGTAAAACAATTTATTGCTTAGAATCATGTTTTAGTTCGATAAAAATAACTTGTAAAAACTTCAATGTTCCATTGTTCTTCGAAGCTTACAAACATCAAATTAAAAGCAAGGTGCTCTGGATAAAGATATTGTTGAAGTTGAGTAAAATATTGTAAGGGACAAAATGAAAAACGGTTTGAGAGTCGAAGGGAATTTTCCGGGCTGTTGAAGAGTTACGAAACAGCAACCGAAAGAAAGAAAATCAGCAGCCAGAGGTAGCTGTCGATTTGAAGTAAATTTTTGAGCAGTCCAATTATGTTTCATCCATGCATAGACACAATAAATAGATAGCTCATAGAGAGAACATGCTCAGTGTTTGCGAAAAGCAGGACCTTGGTAATTTTACCAATTTCAATAACTCTTTGAGGCACTGCCTCTTAATATCAGCGAATTCGTCTGAGGTTACGAGTTTAGCTTTTCAAAATAAAGCCTCGATCCTGTTCTTTAGTATAAGCTTTGGACGAGTTTAGTAGAAATGTAGGTTCCATTAAACTGTTTGTTTAGAAAGTACTTAAAATTAGCATAATCCGTGAACAACGTCTATCTGACGACGCCACCAGGGCGACCATCGATGGGTTCAGACATTTTTGACTTAATGAAGCAAAATGTAGATATTCATAATAGATACAACTCGATGCAAAATTTTCTTCATTAAGCCAAAAAAAGAATCATGGAATCACAGTGAAAAAATATAAAAAAATTTCTTGGCCGAAAATTTGTCACTTAGTTTTACGACAAATTATGTAAGAGCACTCTACAAAATCAAATGTATAAAATATCGAATCCGAAAATATTCCTAACGTCCTATACTTGAAATCACATCACTCATAGATTATTGAAATGATCAGAAATTATATTATTACCCAACATAAACGATAAATAATTTTATTAAAATCATATTGGCAATTCTAGAAACTTACCTCCTCCATTTTGCATTACAAATCTTATTCTTCACGTTCTGCCATGCCGGTAAAGACTTTCTAGTTTTATTCACATTAAAATAGTTTTCATCAAATGTGGTTATCTTGTTGATAATGGTAGAAAATTGGAGTTATAATTTTACAAGATTATTACTCCAATTCACATTTAAAAGAAAAATTTACGTTAGCGCGACTCTTTTCTTAAACAAATTTTAGACAGTCACGGCGCAGTTCTTTCAACAAATTCAATTCAAAGCAGAGGTGAATATGTTTGAATTGATTTCCTGGACTAAAAATCAATTCGAATATAATTTGATTGTAGATCAAAATAATAAATTATTGTGAGTGATTTTCGTATTCGCGCAAATGAGATTTTTTTTGAATTTTTCGTTTTTATTTGAATTGAATTATTATTTATAATTAGGCTCGGTACACGATACTATAAGCTAGACTTGTGGAATAAGATTCAGTTTTGTCTTCTATTTTCTTTTAACATGAAAGGTATAAGCATCCAATTCTTGGGGAGGTATCTTCAAACACTGTACATAACAAAAGAATCGTTCCAATGAGTAGTTCTTAATTTAAATTTGAGTCATTGTAGGTGTGAATTGTGTCATATTTTGCGTACTGAAACGAAAAAATTCTTCAAATGTTCCACTCACTCACCAACAAAATATTCAGATAGTACCGACATCTTATTTAGTGTGAAAAAATATGAGAAATTGCCGTGTACACCAAAATATATATCTCATTATCTCAGACTAGTGCTCTCTTATAGTTAAAAGTATGGTAAAATTAAGTAGAACATTTGCTACATAGATCTAAGGGATATAGAAAAAATAACAACAGTTATGTCGGTTATGTTGTACATTTTTCTATCGCATTGAGGAAAATTTGAGATCGAAAGAGACAAAACATTGACTTAGTACTCGTTGTAATTTTTTATCGATATTAAACAGAAGAAGTACCAAATGTGATAATAAACTTTTAAGCGTCATGGTTGCCGTACACGGATTTAACAAAAGAAGATTGTGTTAAATGAATTTGGACAAACGTAGCTCAGTTTATTGTAGGAAACTTGCTTATCCACATTGTTGATTCACATTTAGTTATAATCGTTTAAGTTAATCAAAGTGATGGGCCGATCGTCGACGACTACAAAATTGGATCCAAGGCTGTATACTTTGGGGAGGTCACGCAGATGCAGATACGCGGGTTACACACCACGTTTCATACAAAAAATTCACCACGACATACAAATTCAATTTTGGTGAATTCGTTTGTATGGAAAAGGTGTGTTCCCGCGTATCTAATAAAATGGCGATCTGCGTGACCTTCTCAAAGTATACAGCCTTGATTGGATCGAGGAAACAATTTTTTATATGAAAACACAATTTATTAGTCTGTGGTATGGTCAACTCGATTACATTGGTACAGTTATTAAGTTAGCTAAACCAACTTTTATACTAGTTACATTCAACTAAAATAATCGTTAGTTCAACTTGATTAAAGTTTGGTACAGTTATTAAGTTAGCTAAACCAACTGTTATACTAGTCACATTCAACTAAAATAATGGTTAGCGTCAACTTTATTAAAGCTGGATACAGCTATGAATTTAGCTAAACGAACTTTTATAATAGTTACATTCAACTAAAAAATTCATAGATTTCACTTTTTTTCTGTGCGACGAATTTTTTCTGTGAGTGCATTGAACCGGACCATGTAATGGAGCCGATTGTTATAAGCGAACATGACTATGCCATGCAGCCGGCTGAGTTAGTTGATACAGCCCAATCTGTTGAATCGAGTGATGTCATCCAGCCGATTCAACCAGTTGAACCCACTGAACAAAGTCAACCGAGTCATCAAACCGTTGAACAAAACCAACTGAGTCAATGCAATGTCGAAATGGGTCAGCAAGCCGTGCACAAACAGGCAACGTACCCATCTAACATCATGAAGGCAATAAGAAGCTCAGGAAAGCAATGGGTGAAGGTGGAAGAAATATACGATTTCTACTACAAGATGAATCCGACATGCAACAACTTGGACAAAACAGCGTCCAATAAATGGAAAAGTAGCATCCGTCACGCGCTGTCTTCAAGCGCAAAATTCGTTCAACGTGAGGTTACAGCCGGCAGCGATCGAGTCAAGCAGAAACGATTTCAATATGCTATCAATCCGGACCTGGACAAAGGGAAGAAGGCTAAAAAGCAGAAGAAAGCGATGCCGGCCACTGAATTTGAGTTTTAACCGAATTAGTGAACGATGTACGAGGACTTTGAAGTGAGGTGGACATTCATGGAAAGTGCGAAGTAAAAAAAAGGAACGAAAAGTGAGTAAAATTAAGGAAAATGTGAAGTAAAAAAGGATGATTTTCAATGTAAAAGTGGGCGATAAGTGAGTTTGCCAGAAAGGTGTTGTGTCTTATTTATACGGAAAGGTGGATTGAATAACCATTCAAAGCTTAACTTTGAATCAGAGCGTTAATCACCGCACATTCAATTTAATTAATTTTTATTTAATTTATGTCATTTTGTCATTTAATTTGAATAAAAATTTGGAAAACCATTTCTTGTGTCTCATTCAGATTCGTTTTTAGCGAGTCCAGCCCCTGCAGCTACGATCGAAATATTCAATTTTTCGGTACACTATCCAGAGAACCGTATATTTCCCGCCAAAAAAGTAACTATGTCGGCCGGAGAGAGCAGCCGATAACCAAATGTTATAACTACACGCATTGCAAGTCGTGTACCTTTCATGTTTCAAGCACTTCCTTCGACGCCCTCAACATGCAAAATCCATCGGCTTCGCCTCTGATCAACAAAACTCACACGAAAACTCTACTTTTCATCGTGTTATGCCAAAGCACCTAGCAGGTTAATAGAAAAAAATAAAGTAGTATTTTAATCGAAGTATGCGAAAATTTCCATACCTTTTTTTTCATGATGCATTGCAAAATTACCATTAAGGCTGCTAATGGTATTATTGGTACCAAAATACTACTCTATTTGACGTGTAAAAACCTCTATTACCCTGCTAGGTGCTTTGGTTATGCAAATAACTATCTCGGCCGCAATTGAGTGCGCATGATTGTTGCTGAAATTTTTGCAGACTGATTTCCTTGTGTTGTGGTTTCGTCTCATTATGATCCTTAAGGCACAACAAACCGCGTTGGTAAATCGTTATGAAAGTGGAATTTTTCAGTACACGTCGTAGGCTTGTCCTACACGGCTTCGCCGCGTTACTCTCGAAATTTCACTCCTAACGCAAATAGTATAAATCGCAATTTTCATTGAATTCAGTAATAAAAGATCGATTCGCGCTCCTACCCTTACCACCAATCTCGTTCGATCAAAGCAATTGGGCAAGGTATTAACGAGGGGGAAAGCACCTGAACTGCACCTGTTTGAAACTGTTCACAACTCTTTGCAAGTGCTTGTAACTCTTTGCACATCATTTGAACATCCGAGTGGGACCTCAAAAACCCCTTACAGTGAAAGTGTGACGCAAGTCCCTTTATCCACTTACAAAAGAATTGATATTCAAAAAGTGTCACCCCACCGATATCACTTCAAATGTTGCATTATAAACGATATTCTCATTTTCAATTTAAATTTCCTCTTCTCATGTATGAGATGTGGCTTACTTTGTGGGATTTTCTGCGCGGGTAAAGTAGACCGCGTCCTTCGTGAAACATTGCTCTATCGACGAGTTTGAAGTTTGTTTCCCGCAATGACGGTATGGATAATGTCAATAGTCAAAATCACAAGGCCGAAACTAGTAGCAAGTATCTCGAAGTTACTTCGGCGAAGTGTCACAAACGAGTGTTATTGTGAGTAGCAGAAGGTTGTTTCCGAATTAATGAATTACGTAGCAGCCACCCAATGTAGAATGGAAAAGAAAAAGACAACGCACACCGTCAACGGGCTTTTCACTTAACCGGGAATACAAACGATGCACCAGACATAAAGCACTCAGTACAACGGGAGAACGAGAGATGTCGCTCGTAGATGCTATCTCAGCCGCAAACCAATGAGTCGATTCGATCAGATGTTGTTATAATCTGATTGACAGAATCAAAGTGTTGACAGAATCATGGTCGTCCAGAATCCACAGATTCGGAATAGCTGGATCCTCTGAATAGCTCTGAATGTTACTCACACTATCCATGCTCGAAGCGAGAGGTGGATCAGAGATTTGGACCATTAAAGACTACGTGTTTTCCTACGAAAATTTCATTTTAGTCTCAAGTTTTTCTTAAAAATGTTTCGACTTCGTCTGTAGCTGCACTTCCACATCAAACGGTGAATGACAAAACTGTCTGTAATCGTTGTCGAATCAACATTTCAACATGATCTCTGTCAAATATTGGTGGTCATTCTGAATTGGATTTACAAGTTCATCGATCCGGGCTTTTCAGAATGGCTTTTCACCTCCCCGTTACTATAAGTCGTACATACACCCATAGTCGAGAGATGAAACTAGTCGAAGCTGAGTAGGTCAACTGGGAAAAACAAACGCCAAACTCCGAGACGTCTATCACATCAGTATGAGTCGATTACTCTTCCAAAGATAAATTCAAACAGAACATCCAATCGACGTCAATTCGAGCGTCATCAGCTTATGTCAAAGTGTTGTAAATTTCGTGATGAGATTCATAAACTGTCAATCAGATGTTACGAGAATTATATACCTGCACGGACTGTGCATCTCATCATGAAACATACCATACATTCCCTGAAGCCGACCCAGATGCACGACTTTTTACGGCCTCGTCCCACTAATGAATTCACGGGGATTAAAGGCAATTGAATTGGTTCGCCACTTCGAGGATTTTTTTTCCCCGCAAATTTTTATAATTCACACAAAACCAAAACAATTTCATTCTTTTTCAATTGCAAATCTAAAACCTTTCAAATGTATAACCCAGGACCAGTGAAGCTTTGTAGTGTTACATTTCAACGATTTCAACGATTCAACTTTTTAATTTTCAAATCGAAACTCATTTATTGGTCGCAAGGTTTCATTTTAGCATTGTACCTCTAATTATGATGATGAAGATGATGATGACGATGATTGATTCAATAGTTTTTAAATTACAAAACCTTGCTGCACACACAACAAAGTTGTTTTATTTTCCTGGAAGCGCAACAAAGATTGGAGACATTGCCGTATCGACGAAGGCTTTTCAGAACTTCAGACTTCATAGTTCACAAGGAACAGTTGGAATTGCTTTTCTTTCTCGTTGAGGATGAGCCGTCTATAGACATTACAGGCAGAAGAGAAGACGGGACAATGCAAAGTCGATAACCCACTGAAAGTAATGCCAATCTAGAAAAATCCACTGGACCCAAGTTCCGGTGTGAATCGAGTGCAGCGTAAGTTTAGACTGCCTAAGTTTATCATTAATTGCGACCCTCACGGCAACAATCAGAGACCATTTTGCGGAAATCATTTTGCCAGACTTTTCTACATTTTCACGAATTTTGCAAATATTTTTGGGAAAATAAGGGAAAAATCAAGAAATACTTTCCCGACATTCGACCTCTCATCTTCACCATAAATTATGTCGAAAGCTGTGCCTACATACAACGACGAATGCGAAATTATTCGCCACAAAATAACCAAATGCCAAATCTTTCTATTACATTTGGCATTTGGTGTTACTTTGACCAAGGTTTGCCATTGAGATATGTGATTCGGTTACACATGACATTACCTCCGCCAATATATCTCCCTTGATTTTGACTTGATTTAAACAAAATTTCCATTTCTTTATTCGTCGTTCATACCAAAAATGGAACAAAAACATTTCTATTCACTTAGGTAATAAGCTTTGACACTAAAACGTTTACGATGAGAATGTGTCCGCCCTAACCAAATCATTCATTTTGGAGTTTTCCACATTCTAATGACCCCGACAAACGGTTTACGTTCTTTACATTCGTTAATTTGAAAGTGATAGAGGCTGTGTAGTCGAAATGCTAACCGCAATATTGTCATTGCAACGCGAAGAAGTCGCACAAATTTTCGATCATTTTCATAGTACAGTGGACAATAGTTAGGTACAGTCGCGGAATTTTGAAAACCGACCCATTTTCTATTTCGTCGTTTGGTGGTCTTTTTGTGCATTTTGCGTGTAATTTTATGTTAATTTTATGTGGAGCAATGAGAAACTCAAGTAAAACACAGAAACAGAAAATGTGTCGGTTTTCGAAATTCCGTGTGTGTACCTTGTGCACCTTGTACGAAACTGTTTTTCGTTTCGTCCATTAAATTTTCTTAAAATCTTTTTTTTTAATTCTTTCCTTGCTGCTGCGCCCCTATAAAGTCATTAGCATCGCAACCATTCATTGACATTTTCGACACTTTTTGGCACATATTTATTTTACATTCTTCTTTTTCCCTTTCCCGTTATGTTCAGCTGTTAATTTGTCTATTGAAACGCTCATCCTTAGCAGTTCATTTCTGGTTCAGATTTCCAACTGTACAGACGTTTTTTGCTAGGTGTCAGTGTCCAGTTAAACTGTGATTTATTTCGAGCCAGTGTTAAGACAGTCCTCAAAATGGAATACATCAATGAGGTAAGTTGATTTAAAATTTTAATTAAATTCAAGCCGATTCTCAAACATTTCCGTTTGCTCGGAATAACCAATTTTTCAACAAAAAAAAATATTTTCTGCTAACGGAGCTCGATCCAAGACAATACGTCAACAGTTCCACAGAATGAATTTCGTCGCACATTGTGGATCTCCACCAGTTTCTCCCTTGAAATCTAAAACAAACGCGACTCATCAAAATCGGTGCACAGGAAGCGGAGATAATCCATTTTCAAAATCAACAACTTCCATACTGAAACCTCCAAGATGACGGCGTCGCAACAATGGAATTCTTTTCTGTCTATTTCCTTTAATTTTTCTCGGGAAGACGTCGGTGAACGGCCATAAAATTTTGCAGTCTGGACGGAAATTAATTGTAAAGAAAGTCCGTACAAAAATGACATTTACATGATTCATGCGTCGAAAACCCTACGTTTCATGTTGGAAGCACGTCTTTCGACGCCCTCAGCATGTAAAATCGATTACACAACTTGCGATAAAAAGATGAAAAGTCTCGTTTTCGTGTGTTTATTGACCGCGGCTTCGCCTCGAATCAACAAAATTCACATGAAAACTCTGCTTTTCATCTTTTTATCCCCAGTCATGTTCACCATCGACAGAAGTGTGTCTCCTCTTAGCTTTTGGAATTGCTATCTGCATGAATATGTCTTTGTAGGTTTGCAATTCTAAACATGACACAGTTTACATAGCTTGTAATATGAGTACAACTGGAGATGGCTCAAATTTTCGATAAATGTTCCTCCAACATGTCGAAATACAACGAAATAATTAGTAATCCGTTTCGATTAAATAATTCGACGCATTTTCATGACTTAAAGTTCTGTTTTTCTGTACATTTTAGAGACTCGAGCGACTCGAGGCGTATCCCACGGTGTGGTTGAACAAAGTCTAATTAAAAGTGCAATGCAAAGTAATTTTTTCTCCGAATTATTATTAGTAATGATGTCCTGATCATTTTAGGCCTAAAGAAAGAAAAAAGTCGGCGAGCGGTTTTGAAGATAAATTGAATTTTATGGAGTGTCGGTTGTGTAGCATGTCCAGGTACGAATGTAGGGCGACATAACAAGTATTTTTAGGTATCTATATCCTTGTTCTGCCACCCTACATTCATATCTGGACACGGCATGCTCAACATTCGCCACTGCAACACCTTTAGTTTTCCTCTAAATCTAACTTTTAGTCCTCCTTCTGGACGCAGAACGTGACTTTAAGACCAATGGTATAGCATTTCAGAATCAGGGAGCCAGTCCAACTAAAACATACTATACTATACCGCCTTTCCGGAAGAGTCGAAAATTTTTTTTGTTGCGGCCTAATGATGTGTAAAGTAAAGTTGATAAAAAACATGCCTATATTGTCAGTAGCATGGCATGCGTGGTATCGTTGGAAAGCTAGTGACATCAGCTACCCGACACACAAACAAAAACAGAAAAGAATGTTTGATCCAGATCTGTTAAAATGGCATGAGCTTTCACTTCCAATTTATCTCAAAAACCGCCCGCCGACTTTTTTCTTGCTTTAGGACTTAAATGATCAGGAGATCATTACCAGCAGTAATTAAGCAAAAAAAATGGCATGTAATTAAAGTGATAGCTATTTAATAAGAAATGATCACAAGAAAATAGGAAATGATCACTAGAAAAAGAGAAATGATCACAATTTTTTTATGATAGCAATAAAAATAGAATTTGATCACCAAAAAATAAGAATTTGATCACTAAATATATGCAATTTTACCACTAACATATGATCGTCTCGAAATAAGAAATGATCTACAATTATACGAATTTGATTACAAAAAATAAAGAAATGATCGTGCAAAATAAAAAATTTGATTGCAAGAAATAAGGATATGCTATCTATTATTCTGTTTGATTATTAGACGATGCAAGAGAAAAAAAATTAACACCTAAGTTACCAACACCGTTCCGGCGCCCGGCTCGCATTGCGGCCCTCCGCTTCGCTACGGGGCAATGGGCCAGATCGCTCGGCGTGTTAAAACGCTTTTTATGTGCAATGAATTACACAGACTAATTATTAGACGATGCGAGAGAGAAAAAATTAACTCCTAAGTTACCAACACCGTTCCGGCGCCCGGCTCGCATTGCGGCCCTCCGCTTCGCTCCGGGGCAATGGGCCGGATCGCTCGGCGTGTTAAAACGCTTTTTATGTGTATTCGTTCGGACTTTTAGTGATCAAATTCTTTACTTTTAGTGATCAAATACTTTATTTTTAGTGATCAAATTCTTTATTTTTAGTGATCACATTTGATTTAGCGGGTGGTAGGTACTACTTGTGATCACTTCTTATTTTAGGTTGATAGAATCTTATTTCGTAGTGTTATATTTGAAAAACTGGTTGTGATCACATTCTTATTTTCCTGCAATCATTTTAATTTTCAAGTGATCAATTCTTATTTTAGATTTATCGCTTTTATTTCTTCCCATTTCAAACTCATCCCACTTTTGATGGAAACAGTCGGTCGAGTGTCAACGCATCCAAGTGTGAGATGACGCAGTTTGGTATACTTGAAGTACCATGAAAAAGATGTTTCGGGTATCCTACCAGCGCATATTTTCAGAATTTTTCTCTCGATAATTTATAAGATTCGGAATTGCAACCATTTTAGGGAGTTTGACACACGTAGTTTGCGATTTAAAGAGCGGTGCTTTAACAAAGATTTTTTTTTTACTTTTTCAGAATTACGTAGAACCTGATTACAGCGATGGCAAGTCAGTAAAGGAACTTTACGAAGATTTCGACGCTTATTTGAACACGAGATACATAGCAGTTCCATTTTCACACGTATGCAACGTTCGAATGGTGCCAGACTGGGACAGTCATCCAAGCATACAGCCGATACAATCAAATGAGCCCATTGAACCGGACCATGTAATGGAGCCGATTGTTATAAGCGAACATGACTATGCCATGCAGCCGGCTGAGTTAGTTGATACAGCCCAATCTGTTGAATCGAGTGATGTCATCCAGCCGATTCAACCAGTTGAACCCGCTGAACAAAGTCAACCGAGTCATCAAACCATTGAACAAAACCAACTGAGTCAATGCAATGTCGAAATGGGTCAACAAGCCGTGCACAAACAGGCAACGTACCCATCTAACATCATGAAGGCAATAAGAAGCTCAGGAAAGCAATGGGTGAAGGTGGAAGAAATATGGTAGATCCCATGGCTACATGTTACATGTTATAACTTTATCATCCCAATTTCCGATTCTTATAAATTGTTTTTCCCAAAATTTTTCGCTCAAACTCTGAAACACGATCACATAGTAATATTTTCTTCATTTTTTTAATATTTTTCTATTAACTAATTTCATTTTTTGATAAAATTTCATATGGCTGTCCACAGCACAAAAATTGGAACGTCATCATTTAGCCCTCTCCTCTTCACCCAAATCGTTTATTTTAATGTAAAACTGCACTGATTGCTCGTTGATACAATTAAGTAAGCGTTTATAGTATCGAACGTACGAAAAATATTTTAGGTATTAATTAATAGTGAAATTTGTCCCGTTTGTACTTTCAACCAGTAATTTAACCATTTTGGTTTGCGTTCACTTTAGAAACTTCTTTTTGTCAACGATAAGTTCCAATAAATAATTGACGAAATTTTAGGCAACATTTTCAAAATTTCGTACGAAGTGTAGAATACTTTTGGTGCAATATTAACAAAGACACTAAAGCACTGTTACTGACGAGGTACATTGTCGAAGTTGGTACAGCTATTTATTAGCATGCTGAGGGCATAAGAAAAAAGGCCAGCTTTTAACTCTACACTTATAAAAAAAATATTTGGGTATGGTACCCGTGCAGTTCTTTTTACTACACAGCTGAACATTAGTTTTCAGCATATCTGTATATTGTACGTAATTGCTGAATTTTGAACGTAATGACAGTACTATGTACAGCTAAGATGTACTACTGTTCTGTTACGTTAACAAATATACTGCTACGTTAACAAATGTACTTGTCCCGAATTTGTACAGCAGAGCAGTACATGATTTGTGACAGATTCAAAGTACCATTCAGATGGACAATGTACACTATAGCTGAATGAATGCCAGTTTGAATGTAGTGGTCGTGAAAACTTCCATAATGTTAAATGAGACTAAACACTGCACAAACTTTCGAGACAATTTAGGAACTATTTGTAATTAGTAAAAAAAACACTAATTAGAAATTTTTTAGGTCGCGGATCAACAATGTTTTTTTAACAAACAAAATTTCGACCGCCAATATAAAATCGGCGGTACAATATAAACAATCCGTTTCTTCGGCGACATTCCATGATTTTCAACAGAGATTGTATATAAAATATAAAATTAATTAAATAACGCGACACTTACGTGGAATCCGAAATATGAACGTTCGCGAGCTTTGTTAACGTAAGTACAAGATGCACTTAATGACGATTCTTCTTCTTCTTCTTCTTCTATACGTCGGTTCTTCATTCATGTGTGCATTTGTACATACGAATAAAGAACCGACGTATATGTAGAAGAAGAAGCAGAATCGTTTTTTCGAATCTAGTACCTACGTTAACAAAGTACGCGAAAGTTTAATTTTCGATGATGATTCCACGTAAATGTCGTGTTGTTTAATTAATTTTATATTTTATACACAATCTCCGTTGAAAATAATGGAAGAAATGAAGTGTTTATATTGTTAAAAAAAACCTTGTTGACCTTGAATTTTTCCAATTAGTGTTTTTTTGACTACTAATAATACTCAAAATAATCCCATCAAAACATTTTTTATAAAATCCATAGGAAGGCAAATCACTTTTTTTGACGAAATGCCCCCCTACTAAATTCAGAAATTCAAGTTTTGAATAATAACGTATTTGAATAATGAAGGCTCAAGAATTTTTTTTAATAAATGACTTGGTAAATGATTTTGTTACACTATAAACCTATTTTTTGACATTCGTAAATATCAATCTTTCTCTTCTGTTCGAAATTTAGCACTTAAGTAGCACACGTTATTCCACGAATTTTGTCATAAATGTAGCCGGCGAAAGAACTCAGCCTCGATGCTTGTGAGAAAAAGGCACTGATTAAGTAAATCCACGCAATCGATTCTTAACACATTTTCAAACAGTTTGCTCAAAAAAATGAATAAACAGCTTTTACTAAGAAAAATTTCTCACTTTTAGTTTTTATTCGCATACAAAATCATGAAATGAAAAAACTGAAGTCTGCAAACAAAGGATAACAAATTTGACGTACACATGTGTAGTACTAGTTGCGTTTTAACCGCTTTTGAGCGAGACAGTAATGACGTATTAGTAAAATTGACTATGTTGCTACCCTTAATTTTAATAAGCTTCTGTCAGACTGTTGGGTGTCTAAATAATATGTGACAAAAGCCCATCTGCCGGAAACTTAACTTTTTCTTTCAAAATATTTATTCTTAGAATTATAGAATAGGAGAAGAAGACTTAAGTCTTACAATTTCCTAACAACAAATTTACAGAAAAAAACTTCCTTCTTGAACATTTGGAAATTACATTACCACACAACAGTATTAAAATACGAGAACTTTTAAAGTTCAATTTCACAATACTGATCAACTGAACATTAATGTTCAGCAAGACAGTACAGTGGAGACGTACGATGTTATAAGATAGCTTTCCCATAATGTCTTCCAAACACAAGTACTGAGTTGGGACATGGGTAAGGTGGTGGACTGGAGTGTCGGAGGTCCCGAGTTCGAATCGCACGGACGGCAGTTTTTTTTTTTTTTTTTAAATAAGTTGACGTAAATAAACGTACTAAATAGTTTAAAGATGAAAATTTATGAACTCTGAATAATATTTTCTGTACAACTTTTATTTTTCGATGAGACAACCAATGTTCGCCCAACTGTACATTGATACAGCTGTACTGTAAATATTACTGCTACGTTAACATAATGTACTTGTCCCGAATTTGTACAGTACATTCGTACAACGACTACAGCTGAGCTGGACACAATTTTTATAGGTGTAACAAATTTAAGTTTTCGAAAGAAAGTTTTGTAATGGATGCGAATGCGAAGAGATATAAAAATTCAAAATGGAGCGGATAAGACGAAAGTGTGAAAATGTAGTGGTTTTATGAACATCATTCGTGAACATCCCCACTCGTTTTTCTGTATCAATAACAATGCACAACCCGGCTGATTGTTTGGCAATTGAATATGAGTTCTATAATATGTGTTCGAGGACCTATCTTTTATATGCAAAAGTTTGAGGACGGTCCCTAAAAAAATAATAAAATTAGAGTGTTTTCGAGGTCTCTTGTCCAATTTACTTTATTAAAATCGAGCAATTAATATCAACTAGTGAGAAGTTCACATTAACTAGCGAGTCAGTCATTATAAACATCTCGCCAGTCAATGTAAACATTAACTAGCGAGTCAGTCATTATAAACATCTCGCCAGTCAATGTAAACATCTCGCCAGTCAATATAAACATCTCGCCAGTCAATATAAACATCTCGCCAGTCAATATAAACATCTCGCCAGTTGATATGAACTGCTCGCCAGTTGATATGAACTGCTCGCCAGTTGATATGAACTGCTCGCCAGTTGATATGAACTGTTCGCCAGTTGATATGAACTGTTCGCCAGTTGATATGAACTGTTCGCCAGTTGATATGAACTCTTCGCCAGTTGATATGAACTGTTCGCCAGTTGATATGAACTGTTCGCCAGTTGATATGAACTGTTCGCCAGTTGATATGAACTGTTCGCCAGTTGATATGAACTGTTCGCCAGTTGATATGAACTGTTCGCCAGTTGATATGAACTGTTCGCCAGTTGATATGAACTGTTCGCCAGTTGATATGAACTGTTCGCCAGTTGATATGAACTGTTCGCCAGTTGATATGAACTGTTCGCCAGTTGATATGAACTGTTCGCCAGTTGATATGAACTGTTCGCCAGTTGATATGAACTGTTCGCCAGTTGATATGAACTGTTCGCCAGTTGATATGAACTGTTCGCCAGTTGATATGAACTGTTCGCCAGTTGATATGAACTGTTCGCCAGTTGATATGAACTGTTCGCCAGTTGATATGAACTGTTCGCCAGTTGATATGAACTGTTCGCCAGTTGATATGAACTGTTCGCCAGTTGATATGAACTGTTCGCCAGTTGATATGAACTGTTCGCCAGTTGATATGAACTGTTCGCCAGTTGATATGAACTGTTCGCCAGTTGATATGAACTGTTCGCCAGTTGATATGAACTGTTCGCCAGTTGATATGAACTGTTCGCCAGTTGATATGAACTGTTCGCCAGTTGATATGAACTGTTCGCCAGTTGATATGAACTGTTCGCCAGTTGATATGAACTGTTCGCCAGTTGATATGAACTGTTCGCCAGTTGATATGAACTGTTCGCCAGTTGATATGAACATATGAACTGTTCGCCAGTTGATATGAACTGTTCGCCAGTTGATATGAACTGTTCGCCAGTTGATATGAACTGTTCGCCAGTTATTGTTTTTATTTTTGATATGAACTGTTCGCCAGTTGATATGAACTGTTCGCCAGTTGATATGAACTGTTCGCCAGTTGATATGAACTGTTCGCCAGTTGATATGAACTGTTCGCCAGTTGATATGAACTGTTCGCCAGTTGATATGAACTGTTCGCCAGTTGATATGAACTGTTCGCCAGTTGATATGAACTGTTCGCCAGTTGATATGAACTGTTCGCCAGTTGATATGAACTGTTCGCCAGTTGATATGAATTGTTCGCCAGTTGATATCTCGGTTGATATGAACTGTTCGCTAGTTGATATGAACTGTTCGCCAGTTGATATGAAGTGTTGATATGAACTGTTCGCCAGTTGATGTGAACTGTTCGCCAGTTGATATGAACTGTTCGCCAGTTGATATGAACTGTTCGCCAGTTGATATGAACTGTTCGCCAGTTGATATGAACTGTTCGCCAGGTGATATTAGGTGGTCTTCAGTCGATACAAAGTGCTCGCCAGTCTATACAAAATGGTCGACAGTCGCCAGTCTAACAAAGGGGTCGCCAATCTATACAAAATGGTCGACAGTCGCCAGTCTAACAAAGGGGTCGCCAGTCGATAAAAAGTGCTCACTAGCAGATATGAACAGCTCACTCGTCCATAGTAGTGGCGAGCACTTTATATGAAGTAGCGAGAGTTTGTATTGACTGGCCAGCAGTTCTTATCAGCTGTGAAGCTGTAATACCAAATGTCAACATCATGTCAGATCTGATCAACTGGCGAATTCTAATAATTTTTCTCTGATTTTTCTCGGGTTGATTTGGTTCGCAGACTTAATTGCATTTTCACAAGACGAAGCAATGTGTAACGAAGTAGAAAAAATTTTAAAAGTTTTTACGAGATTGGCTTATGTGAGTCATAATTTATGTCCCGCTTAAGTATTATACTAGATTTTGCCGCCATAATAAGAATTGACTCGTATTATTGCCATCTTGATAACAATGCAAGTGTTGTGAGGATTATGATAGAAGCTATAGACTCATTTTCTATCAAATTTCGGCGGAGATCAATTTCGAAAGATCTAAAATTCATGTAAATACAAACCGAAATTTATTTTTCAGAAAAACGACGCATTTAAATAATAATCACACCACAGTTCAATGTTAGCTTGTTAAACAAAAGAAAATCGAAATTTCTCGTTGAACTTTCTTAGCGCCAATACTTCCGGCCTGCCTTTTTTAGCATCCGGAATATTCTCTGAAAATTCGAAAAACGGATTCTTTGTGTTTGAAACATATCCATCGGAGGTAACTTTTTGTGCGCGCTGCATATTATCGTCATCCGCTGGATGAACGAAAGCAGGGAAGAATTTGGCTTTTTTTGTAGGCTTAAATTTCATCCAACCAAATTGAAGGCTTTGTAGTAAAGGACGGCATTGATTCACAATTTCGTCCGTCTCGAAGTCCTAAGAACAAATTAGAAATTGCAGTTGCAGATTGCTTAACCTTTAAAAAACAAATTTACTGGTTGGGGGTCTGATTTATCAACGTTATTCGATGGAAAGCTTCCATTTTGAGAATGGTCATTGACGACTTGTTGGTGGAAATTTCCATTTGGCTCGGTACAATTTGATTTTTTGTCAGTAGTGAAGACGTTTGTTTGTTCGGTGTACGTACTATTTTGGACAACGGCATTTGATTCTGTGTCAGCTGACGTAAGACTGACCACCTAAAATATATTTACATTTTGAAGTGAGAATTTTCTCTGAAAACTAATTCACAAACCTCAAAAAAAACCTCTGTCTGTGTCTCCACGCTTGCTTTGCTTTTATATTCCAGGGACGACAAACGCAATTCATCTAAAGAAGATTTTAACTCGGCAACTACACTGTCTGTTTCCTGATGCAAGGTTTCGAGTTCCATCTGTAGTCTACTGTTGTTGTTCTTAACGCATTCATATTCGTTTTGCATACGTTCCATTTGCTGTTTCATCTCTTCAGTCACATTGAATTCACGTTCACGTTCATAGCGCAATTTTTGATTCTCTTGAATGATCTGCTGACTTTCGACTTGGAGTTGGTACAGCTCTTGCTTGGTCGTATCAGCTTGATGCTGCAAGTCATTGTTTTCGGATTGCATTCGTTCCATATCCAATTTCATGTTGTCAATGACATTCGAAGTTGAAGTTGCATCCAGATCAGCCTGCGATGTCTTTTGTGCTATTTGCTGTTTCAATGCTTGTCGTTCGTTGCGCAATTCTTGATTCTCTTGAATGATCTGCTGGCTTTCGATTCGGAGTTGGCACAGCTCTTGCTTGGTCGCATCAGCTTGATGCTGCAAGTCATTGTTTTCGGATTGCATTCGTTCCATATCCAATTTCATGTTGTCAATGACATTCGAAGTTGAAGTTGCATCCAGATCAGCCTGCGATGTCATTTGTGCTATTTGCTGTTTCAACGCTTGTCGTTCGTTGCGCAATTCTTGATTCTCTTGAATGATCTGCTGGCTTTCGATTCGGAGTTGGCACAGCTCTTGCTTGGTCGCATCAGCTTGATGCTGCAAATCATGCTTTTCGGATTGCATCCGTTCCATATCTTGTTTCATGGACTCAATTGCATTCAAACTTGAAGTTAGGTCTCGATCAGCTTGTAGTTGTAATTTCGAAGTAGATTCAATCCCTTTTTGCAGTGCATATATTAGTTCAGTTTGTCGATCGTTCTGTTCCTTTAAATCCGATTTGTCGCTCGCTAGGCTTTGATTTGATAGAAGCAGTTCTTGCGATGAAGCTTCCAATCGAGTGATTGCTTCATCTTTCTGATTGATTAATAGCATATGAACGTTATCGTGGGAGTTAACCGATTCCCGGTAACGTGCAGTGAAAGTAGAACGAACAAAGCCCGACAATTCACCAATCTCACTGCGAATTTCGAACAGAACTGCTTTGATCGGATCTGTGAAAAACGGATTTTACATTAAAACCAAAATGAGACGAAAAAAATAATTAAAAATCTCTTTGAAAGATGAAAGAAGTATTTCAGAAATATTAGTTGCACTCACCAGTGTCGTCTGTGGTGTGTGCATCAAGATGTCCCCGTTCAGCAGAAAAAGCTGAATATAATAGATAATAGGGTATTAAAACGGCTGATAATGTCTTCCACGGCTGTCCTCAACGAAGATAAAGTTTTATGAAAATGTACCCACAAAATGACTTCAGATCTGAGTTCTAGGACCTAAGAAGTGATCAAAATCACTTTACTTAATCTTCACCTAGATCCTTCCCCATAGTCGAATTCGAAGAAAACGATTTTCTCCATACATTTTCCAGGTCAGTCTGAAAGTGACCAAAAAAAAATTGTTGCTGAATGACGTTTTTATATTTTTTATCGATAGAGACCATTATTCTGAGCAAAAAATTGTTCTACGGTATGTCTGTAAAAATTTTCGTTTTTTTTATAAAGTTAGCTTAGGTCCTATTTCAGTACGATTTGGTACATAATAGTTACTTCATAAAAAAAACGAAAATTTTTACAGACATACCGTAGAACAATTTTTTGCTCAGAATAATGGTCTCTATCGATAAAAAATATAAAAACGTCATTCAGCAACAATTTTTTTTGGTCACTTTCAGACTGACCTGGAAAATGTATGGAGAAAATCGTTTTCTTCGAATTCGACTATGGGGAAGGATCTAGGTGAAGACTAAGTAAAGTGATTTTGATCACTTCTTAGGTCCTAGAACTCAGATCTGAAGTCATTTTGTGAGTACATTTTCATAAAACTTTATCTTCGTTGAGGACAGCCATGCTTCATTGTTATTGTAAAAGCAAACAAAAATGAAATCGACACTCCGGTAAAAATTCTCTGTTTTGTGTCAATCCCTTTTATTTTAAGGGTTATAAAACTTTAGGAAGCTAAATTACGATAAAGAGATTGTCGCATGTTTCATTCATTGAACAAACATAAAATATACGAAGGTTCGAGACTTTCTAACCAATTTTTTAGCTTGCTATTTTATAAACTAGACTGATAATACCGACCTGGCACAAAAAATGCCTTAGGGTAAAATTTATAAAAAAACTTTCGGGCCTGCGGAAAACTGTCTTTTACTGAATAACTAAGGTTCTTTAAAAGGACTCATTTTTAGATGATTAAGATTCTTGCAGGACAGAAGAGTTTTACCCGATGGCCACGATATTTAATACGAAATAAATAGAATTGGCCTCTCTTATAGGCAGATTACGATAATACGTAGAATTCTCCATTCGTGTTAATGTAAATGGTCGTATTAGGGCTATCTAATAACAAAAAGTCTCAGAAAGAGGACCGAAAATGTTCCTTTCGTTTTTAAATTGAGTTTGTTTATTGATAAGACTTTTAAGTGACACGGAGCGTTATTAGGGAGATTGAGATTTTCATTCATAATGAAAAGTTGAATTACAACTGGAATTATAAGTAACTTCTCCACACAAACTATGTGGACTTACAATTTGTTTTACGTCAACTTTTCATTGTAATTGAAAAATTGCAACCCCCATATTTCGATTTGATGAGCTGTTTTGTGACCGTAGATTGTTTAAATTCAAATAAGTACTTACATTCGTTCGATTTGCCAGAGTTCACAGTGCTTGTTTCGAGTTGGATTCGTTTCGGTGCTCGGTCAGATTTGGAACCTGAATGTGCAGAATATTGTGTTAAAATTAAAACGGTTAATTCATCAGATAAGTCATCAGATTTGAAAAAATTGACTTACTGTCGTTCGATTCACTAGTGTTCACAGTGCTTGTTTCGAGATGGATTCGTTTCGGTGCTCGGATAGATTTGGAACCTGCATGTGCAGAATATTGTGTTAAAGTTAAAGTGGTTGATGGATTCTAGTTTTAAACGAGTTTTACTTCTGTTAAATCATCAGACTTGAAGACATGACGAGAACGAAAACTATAAGTCATGACGCGCGTCACCATACGAATGTTAAGATTTTCACTTATAAATTGACGTTAAACTTGAAAAAGATTACTAACTGCATTGAGATGCAACTTATAATTTGCAAGGTAAACTTAAACTTAAAAGTGAAAATGGTAATCTTCCTATTATTTATCACTACCACTAGTTACTCCAATCATTTAAGTGACTTGAAAGGGGGAAACCACTTAGATGATTAACATGATTAACCAAATGTTAATCAAGTGGTTAACAAGTGATGATCTATGTTGATCGCCGTAATCAATGTTAATCACCAAAGAATTCACTGATTAGTCGAGATCAGAGTAGTTTCCCCCTCGGTGTCTTGAAATCTTTGATGTCAGATGGGCTGAATTATGTGATTTAACTTAAATTGAGTTGATAATTACGGATGAATTGGCCAATGTCAGATAATCAGAAAAATCGTCTCTTAAAAACTTCTATTGGTATTACGCATTATTTTAAAGTAAGTTATATTGCGGCTGTGTAATACTTTTACTTAATACTCACCAACACTTGGGTTTTTGTTATTGAAGTTATCGTTGCCATCTTCTTGCACCTGTTGCTTTTGCACAGAGATTGGTCGAGCACTTCGGGAACCTGAGTTTCGATATTATGGTTGTTTTAACATCGGTAATTGGAGTCAATAACTACGAGTGAATACCTTTCAACGAATTCCAACAGAACTGAGAATATTCGTCGTCAAAATCGAATGACTTTGCTTTCATTGACAGTTGAAGTTCATTTTTTTTAGTCATGCCAGGTGGTACATCTACGACAAAATGTCTCATTTTTCGACAGGTGCTTGGGGAAACGTCCAACTCTATCAAACGAAGTCTCAGTTTCTTCATCACAATGGCGTCAATTTCTTCAGCCTTGATTTCATTTGCCTGTCCATCGATATTTAAACTCATTCTCTCATGCGGTTGCCATGATGCGCCAAAGAATTTTCTACCCAGAGCTGGAAAATTATGCGAAGCCCAATAACCGAGGATTTTTGAATGCCGAATTTGGTCGCTTATTGCTTTCCGCTGAAGCCAATTCATTGTTAAGTCATCGGGTTGAATAACAAAAATCTCGCCACTCATTGCAGATTTCAGTGCATTGTCAAGATAATGACTATCCAATTTCAATCTTCCATATGCATTCCTTATAATATTAAAGAAACTGTCATGTTCACGTTCGACGCAAAACGGTAAGATAATCTGAAGAATTGATGTTTTTTCCGAGTTTTTTTCCATTCTTCACAATTCTACAAGCAAACACGATTGCATTAAACCGAAATCTTTAACCTTTAAAAACGTTTTGTTATTCGGAAATAAGTTAGAACAAACTTTGAGTTCCATATGATCACAGTAATTGATAAACATAAAACACCTATAGATATTTTCAGCTGGCAAAATGAATGACAGAAATATGTACAAAGCTCAACACAACTAACTTCACATTAGCATAGCAGTAACTAAGTGCGTTCTATTACTTAAAATGAATCCTATGAGATATGTAAAGGATATTTAAAGTTTGTACGCAAGAGTGATTTTGACTCGGGTAATACAAATCTCACTACATAATTGTGTGGAAAGTGCTGTTAGGAATCACGCGTCGGAGTGATTCACAGTGATACAGAAAATTACTGGAAAGTCAACTTGAAATCATTATATAGACTAATAGAAATTTTGATGCTATCTCATTCGTGGATCGACTCAGAAGTATCTTAACGTGATCTTTCAGAAAACGTTGATACAAAAAATAAGTTGTGTTCACTTTCCAAATTTTTTGAATTGAGTGCAGGTAAAACTCTATTCGAAAATCGAACTGAAATAATACAAATAACATAGTGTTTTACTGTAGACGTTTAGCACAGTTTTAGAGTAGTACGCTGTTGTTTTAGGGTCTAGGTAGTACAATTGATCTGTGGGACACAATATATTTTAAACAAAAATGTTTAATTAACAATTTTTCTAAGTAATGATTGATTTCCTCTTACACCGTGTCGCTCCGTTTAGCTAAACCACGCCTCTTTTTTATTGTTTCAAGAGTAAACGGAGTGAAACTGGAGCGGAAACGGCGTAAGAGGAAATCAAGCATAAGTATTTCACACAAATGAGTATGCAAATCGATAAAACTCATTGGAAGCAAGGTTCTGTAAGAACAGGTTAAGACACATCTGAGTTGATCACGAAGGCGGTGACACCAGTAGGGTATTCGCGGGAAACAAACTCACTCACTTGCTGTGGGGATAAACAAAAAACATAACCGCACATACCGAATCTTCCGAACATTTATTTTTTGATTTTACGATATAGTCCACGAAATTCATTAGAAATGTAAATAAAAATTGAAAGTTATGAAATAACTGTGAAAATAAGTTGTGTGGTCAAGTTTCCAGCCGAAAACAAAAAGATTAAAATGGCAAACATCCGGTTCGAAATCGTCAACAAAAACAAAACATGACAAAGTTCACCGAAAACTCAATGACACAACCTATTTTCACAGTATTTCGTAATTTTCACTATTTATTTACATTTCTAATGAATTTTGTGCACTAAATATCGTAAAAACAAAACAAAAAATGTTCCGAAGATTCGGTATGTGCGGTTATGTTTTTTGTTTGTCCCCACAGCAAGTGAGTGCGTTTGTTTCCCCGCGAAGTAGCCTATATTACTCTGTGGCGCTTTACGTTTATAAAAATTTATATGACGACTCCAACTTAACAAAAAAAAAAAAAAAATTATTTTGTTCAAGTTGAATTTTTACACATTTTGTAATGAGTGAGTTTCACAAAGTTAGTGTCACTCGCCTTCGAGGGTGTCTTAACCTGTTCTTTCAGAACATTGATTGAAAGATGCAAACATAGCAAAATCTGGCTCTTATTATTCAAAAATAACGGAGATACCAAAGTTTGAATGTCGATTCCCATACAACGCCCATACAGCGCTTTTTTGTGCAGCGCTATGTACCATATCACTAAACGCGTAGATTCCGGGCAAAGTTAAATTAACTGCGCTGTTTTTAAACTTACCGCTCAGAATCATTGTCGTCAGCTTAACAGCTTTAAGAGCGTACAAGGGTTTAGCTTCGGACAAGAACCAAAATTGCGCGAAAAATAGGGCATGTTTAGGTACATAATTCTCAGGATGTAAGAGATGGAACACAATAAAAAATGGACGAACGGTTAATTTGATCATTACTTAACAAAAATGTGTTTTCACATTTATAATATTGTTTCATTTTCATGAATATTTTTCGCAATTAAATTTTGACTGCAAGGCAAAAAGGTGTTCCACTTTAGGTAAATTTTTTCGGCAGTACATAGAGAATAATCACAAGTTGCTGTATCAAAAACATTTCTTATGTCACGAACCACGAAATCATGTTTTCAATTTTTTCAAATAATTATAAAAACGTATTTACGAAATTAACCAAAAACAATTTTGTACGCTCTTAAGCGCTAATTATATTGGGCGCGATCCGAATAAAATCGCGTAAATTTGCATGTTACACAAAGTTTACCACTCTTCTACTTGTTACATTTATGTTAACCGATTACAGACAGCTTATATTATTCATTTTAGTCAAAAATAAGAAATATCTGCAAGCGAAAAAGAAAGACGCTCGAAATTTGCGATGGAAATACATGTATTTGTAGCGGGCGAATATTCGCTTTGCCTCCCAGTGCCATTATAATTAGAGTTTTAGAGACAAAAAGATATTAGGTGTATATACCTAATAAAATTGAAGTATTTACCACTACGAGTATCTCATCACATACGTTTCCGCATATCAAATAACAACATTCGTTTGCTATTAGGAACAAATAATATTAACATATGATCATTAAGATCATATGACAGCTCGCACTTTATTCACGACCGAAATAAATCGTGAACTGAGCAGACTGAGCAACTTTAATGAATTGACTTTTACAATCCACGCCATTAGTCGTATAAATTTATACGTCAGAGAGAGCTTTTTTCTCCTTTGTTACGATCTGTCAGTTTTTCTATTTTGCTATTTAGTATGGAAATGAAAACTAAAATTGAGATATCTTTGCTGTTTTGGTTTGTCATATTTTTTTGGACCAAAATGTTTTTAAAGTGTGTTTGGAATCGATTGACATTAACAAAATAATAAAATAGAATAAAATATTTTCACACAATCTGTAAATGCCAATCGATTTCAAACACATTTTAAAACATTTTGGTCCAAAAAAATACTAGTCTCTTATACATCTTACTCGCTGCTCAAGATCAAAACATTGTGGTAAACTCAAAAGGAGATACATCCGAAGCAGCTAAAGCTGCTTAACCATCCTCCTAGGTTTTCTTTATGGGACAGATAAATTGCTTGTGAAAACTTTTATACAGACTACAGAACTGCAGCCTGTGTAATCTGTTGGAAATCAAAGATTGCGTTTGAACATTTATTCAAATTTAATCCTCCTACAAGCACAGAATTTTGAAAACCGACACATTTTCTGTTCATGTGTTTTACTTGAGTTTCTGATTTCTCCATATAAAAATACATGCAAAATTCACCAAAAAACCAATAAACCACAAAACAGAAAATGTGTCGGTTTTCAAAATTCCGCGAGTGTAATATAATTTTTGTATAGGACCTATAATGACTTTACATAATAACAAAATTCATTCTATCATCCCGACGACAATCATGGTATGTGAATTATTTGTATTAGAATGAGCAATAATTATAACCTCTCCATAATTTACGCCTCTAACGACTTTTCACTTTATGACTCCGCTGAACATTCAAAATAATACGAAAATGGACAAACAATCACGAAGATTTTAACTCTTTCTTCGAAAGAAGTTTTACAATAATAGCCGAAGCGCATCGGTATACTACCTTGGATTAGCCTATTTAAATTTCAATGAATAACGGGGAAACGATTAGTAATCATTTATTTAAGATCCTTTCGAAAGTCGCAAAAGATTTTTAAAGGCGTAAATTGAATAAATTCGGTTGAACCGCCGACTGTAACAATTTGTAAAAGGATGAATTCACTTTTCCCAAACGAAATGTTTCACTTTAACATTTCTTTAAAGTAAAATAGATAGCGCAAAAAGAAACAACCACAATCGCCACGTGACAACAATCCCACGACATCGATGTTCAGCAAATTACCGAAAAAAATTCATATTTTTCTATAAAAATAAAGTTTGCAATGTTCGAAAAATCCAAATAGTGCGTACAACAGTAGTTACTGCAACTTTATTGATTCAATGACAAAATAAAACAATCAGTTTCCATTTGCATGTGAAGGTTCGAACATGAACTTTTTAAAATTTTAGCGCTCACAAAAAGCGTACCATTTTTGACACCTTTTGATCTAGTACGTTTAGCACCACCATTTTGACGTACATCAATCAGAAACATTGTTGATGTTTACAAACCACAAAATGGTTCTTTGATGCAATTGGAATTTTGTAAAAGTTGAATCGAAAATCGAATATTTTAATATAAAATGTTTAGTGTTTGATGATCAAATGTTGTGCAATCGATAGGCCTTATCTTTTCACAGGTAATTTAATTCGTAAACATGCACTGATCCAAATTTTTATTTTCGAAAAATTGTTTTAGGAAAATGATCCAGCATCAACTACATTAGATTAGAATATTGTCGGTCCAAACTTTAGAAAACCGATTATTTTTCTTTGAATCGATGCATTATGATGATATTGTCTACGTAAACACGAAATTCAAGCGACACAAAGATCTCAACTGTGAAATACAATTTTGGTGCCACACCTTGAGGCTCCGGAAACATCGAGTGACCTAAAATCTAAAATCGGTCCAATGACCTCGAACATAAAAAGTTTGATCTAGGACCCCCCCAACTTTCATTTTGAACATTTGTCCGAAGAGACCTAATCTCTACGACGCCATCTTGTGACCGTACCTGCATCAAAGTTGGCACACTGAATTGACACATTTTGCAACTTTTCTCGAAAACGCTTCCGCCGATTTTTTTGATATGTACCTCAATCGATAGGTATTTTTAGCGGCTATCAACTGCACAAAAGACTTGCACAAAAATTCTATGTACCGTTTTGAGAAAATTGAGAAAAACCACCCAAAAAACCACTTTTTGGTAATTTGCGGTGGCTCACATGCATTTGGCCGCTCTCAAATGTTTTTATTCGGAAGCGCCGACCTCGAAAACCCTTTAGACACAAATTTCACTACAATCCATTGTATTTACGCGAAATGGCAGCCATTTTTCGTTTCAAAAATTCCGATTTTGAAACCCCCTAGCGACTAAGCGACGCATAAAAAAAAAATTTTGACCGTAAAAATGAAATCATTAGGTCCGAGGTAGAGCCTCAGTCCTAACCTAGGTCCGAACTCAACTTTTTCCCATCTCGCCACCCTAAGAAACACTCCTACCCACTTTTTAGATTTTTAAAAACAACGATGCCCTGCGGCATCGTGTAATAGATGCCGGGACAGTTATGAATTAAGGCGCTGCGCTTGCAATGAAAAACCACTTAAAACAGCAAAGATATCTCAATTTTAGTTTTCATTTCCATACTAAATCGCAAAATAGAAAAACTGACAGATCGTATCAAAGGAGAAAAAAGCTCTCTCTGACGTATAAATTTATACGACTAATGGCGTGGATTTTGTATGCTAACGAACGATATTCTGTTATAATGGTGCAAGCGACATACATTTTTTGTCTCATTTTCAAATTTGACAGCTGTACCGAAAAACGAGACGGAAGACATGTGCGGTTGTAACAGATCATCATTATTAATTAATTGTAGCTAACCTCATAAGGCGGAATATTTTTTAAATTCCTGAGAAATCAACATCTAATTTTAGCATTTTTTGTAACAATTGTTATTTTACTTAGCTTAAAACCTCAAATAAAAACATTTCAAACTTCAAATTGTTTAACAGACGTTTTATTCAGAATTTCCATTTTATTCGTTTTCTTCACAAATAGTTNCACGAG